>NC_133335.1:81280399-81580399 GCF_042186555.1 Aquarana catesbeiana | reverse complement strand
AGGACTGGTGACCAGAACTGGACAGAATACTCCAGATGTGGCTGGACCAGAGTTTTATAAAGTGGCAGGAGTATAATTTTATCTCTGGAGTATATCCCCCTTTTTTTTTCATGCTAAAATTCTGCCTGCTTTGGTAGCTGCAGCTTGATATTGCATGCTATTGCTCAGTCTGTCATCTACTAGGACCCCCAGATCTTTCTCCATCCTTGACTCCCCCAGAGGTTCTCCCCCCCAGTGAGTAGTTTGCATTTATGTTCTTAGTCCCCAAGTGCATCATTTGCCATGTAGTTGCCCACTCCATTATTTTGTTCAGGTCTTTCTGTAAAATTCCTATATCCTGATGTAAAGTTATTGCCCTAGTCATCTTTGTGTCGTCCACAAAAACTGGGATTGAGCTATTTATCCCATCCTCTATAGCATTTATGAATAAATTGAATAGAATTGGTGCCAATACAGAAGCTTGGGGTATACCCCACTTACCACTCCACACCAGTCTGAGCACACGTTATTTATCACTACCCTTCAGACACGCCCCTGTAACCAGTTTTCTATCCAAGAACAAACCTTACGGTCCATGCCTGCAGACCTCAGCTTGTAGATTAAGCATTTATGGGCAACTGTATCGAATGCTTTTGCAAAATCAAGGTACACCACATCTACCGGCCTACCCCTATCCAGATGGCAGCTCACTTCCTCATAGAATGTTAGCAGATTGGTCACGCAAAAACGACCCTTTGTAAACCCAAGCTGATTACTACTAATGATACTGTTTTTATCAGCAAATTCTTGGATATAGTTCCTTATCATCCCCTCCAATAATTTACATACTAGTGATGTTAGGCTGACTGGCCTGTAGTTTCCAGGAATATGTTTATGCCCTTTTTTGAATATTGGTACCACATTTGTTTTTCTCCAAACAGCTGGTACAATTATCGTACAGCAAAGATGTAGGGCTTGTTCACCCCAGTGCAATAGTTTAACGTGGCCTTTGGTGTGCTATGTTAAGGGAGGGGTACTAATCCGTCACAGCACTTGTGCATTGGGAAACTCTGCCCAGGGCAGGCCAACGCAGGCCCTTTGTATGATAACATTTGGAGCATGTGTATGGGAAATTGTATTTCTTGCTTCAGGGATTGTAGGGAAATCTTCCCAATGGTAAACAAATGCCAAATTACAAGGGGTTTTACCTATTCCTCTATCTCAGGGTCTGCTGTGATAGTTTTTCCTATATTAGAGAAACGTAAATGTGTGAAAATATAGTTCAATGTTACTGCAGATATTTGCACTAATATAATGCAATGTGAAATGTATTCAATCCTAACAGGACCTGTTTAAGGCATTCGCAAGGCAGCTATCTCACCACTTAGCTGGGGATAACAAGAAACCTCTGCGGAAAAATGGTGAGCCTTCCTGTATCCTCTGAGAAGGAGGAACATCCATTTATACAGAGTTTATGGTGTCAATTAGGGTAAAATATGTTGACTCTTAAAGGGTTACTCCACCTGAGGTGTATATATTTCATTTCTGATGAGTGAGTGATGTGCCAGGTCTCTGGGTGTATACTAAAGCTGGTCATACACTGTGAAACAAACAGATTCCTGCGTCCACACAAACAAGGTGGCAAAATCCCCCCACCAGGACATTGTATTCTGACAGCTGTGCCCACTGTAGATGCTGATCAAGTTCTCCAGCATGTCCTTTCAACAAAAGACGATCAAACAATTAATTAAAAACAAATAATTACAAAATGTTATACTAGAATATGTTGAGTATAAGTACAAAAATCGATCTTCATGTCAGCTTCCTGGAATTCCCTGCAAAGTAGCACTACAGCTTAGCGAGGGAGGGCCAGCAGTGTCATTGCAGTCTGTGGCAATGCTTACAGCAGAGTAGTGTGCTGCTTCTCCTTCTGCCTCCGATGACTTTAGTTATACTTTGAAGATGGAGCATTTTATTCGATCAGAGATGGCAGGTATAGTACGAATAAAGATGGGGCATTTTATTTTAGTTGATATACCAGGCATAGTGCAATTAAAGATGGAATGTTTTATTTGCGCTGATATAGCAGGCATAAGGGTTGATTTACTATAACTGGAGAGTTCAAAATCTGGTACAGCTGTGCATGGTAGCCTATCGGCTTCCAATTAAGCTTTGACAATATAACCTGGAAGCTGATTGATTTCTATGCAGAGCTGCACCAGATTTTGCACTCTCCAGTTTTGGTAAACCAATCCCCATAGTGCAATCGAAGATGGGGTATATATTTGATTCGATATACCAGGCATAGTGCAATTGAAGATGGGGTATTTTCTTTGATCTGATATCACAGGTATAGTTACATAGTCAGGTTGAAAAAAGACACAAGTCCATCCAGTTCAAAAAAAAAAAAAAAAAAAAAAAAACAATCCCATATACCCATTCCTTTACCCACAGTTAATCCAGAGGAAGGCGAAAAACCCCCAGCAAAGAATGATCCAATTTGCTACAGCAGGGGAAAAATTTTCTTCCTGATCCCCCGAGAGGCAATCGGATTTTCCCTGGATCAACTTTACCTATAAATTTCAGTAAACAGTTATATTATGTACATTTAGGAAAGAATCCAGGCCTTTTTTAAAGAAATGTACTGAGCTTGCCAGAACCACCTCTGGAGGGAGTCTATTCCACATTTTCACAGCTCTTACTGTGAAGAAACCTTTCTGTATTTGGAGATGAAATCTTTTTTCCTCTAGGCTTAAAGAGTGCCCCCTTGTCCTCAGTGATGACCTTAAAGTGAGCAACTCAACACCAAGTTCACTATATTGGACCCTTTATATATTTGTACATGTTGATTAGAGGTTGACTGATATATCAGCCGGCTGATATATCGGCTTATTTTTGTCATTTTTTTAATTAATCGCCACGGGCCGATTGTGCTGCAAATTAGGCCGATTAATTTATGCACTAGCCAGTTCACACAGGGGCGATCCGACTTGTGGGGCGAATCAGCGCAACCCCGCACAGCACGACTTCAGCGCAATTTGCAAATGACTTCTGTAATAGAAGTCTATGCAGGTCACCTGAAGTTTCCCCGTCGGAGCGACTTGAGTCTCTCCTATCTGGGCAGCCTGCCAAGTCTGAGAACATGGCTGATAAAAGAAGCAGAGAGATGAATGAATGAACTCCAGTGTGTAGAAGATCTGTTTAACCATTTAAAGACTAAATCTTTTCTGACGTGTTGCTTAGAAGTAAAAATCCAGCATTTTCTGCTAGAAAATCACTTAGAAACCCCAAACATTATATACTTTTTTTTTAGCAGAGACCCTAGAGCAGTGGTTCTCAACGCCTGTCCTCAGGACCCACTAACAGGCCAGGTTTGCAAGATAACTGAAATACATCACAGGTGATATCATTTGCTGCTCAGTGATTGCAGTATTCTAATCTGCATCTCCCCAAGGCAATACCTAAAATCTGGCCTGTTAGTGGGTCCTGAGGACTGGAGTTGAGAACCACTGCCCTAGAGAATAAAATGGCGTTCGTTGCAATATTTTATGTCACACGGTATTTGCGCAGCAGTCTTTCAAACGCAATTTTTTGGGGAAAAACACTTTAAAGAATGAAAAAAAAATAAACAGTAAAGTTATTTTTTTTTCGTCCAAAAGTTTTGATTACCTGTTTTTTTTTGTATTTATATTTAAGATTTATGTATTAAGATGTGTGTGTATATATATATATATATATATATATCTGTGTGTGTGTGTATGTATATATATGTATATATATGTATGTATATATATATATATGTATGTATATATATATATATATATATATATATATATATATATATATATATATATATATAATATTTTTTTTTCATCTAAATTATACATACAAGTGCACTGATTGGAGGCTTGTTGTGTTTAATAAATGTTTAATGTAAGAAATTTTCTGTATCACTTATTACTTAAAGCGGAGTTCCACACATTTAAAAGTCAGTAGCTACAAAAAGTGTAGCTGCTGACTTTTATTAATCGGACACTCACCTGTCCCACGCTCCAGCTATGCGGGTGAAGGAAGCCCCGCTGGCCTCCCCATCCTCTCTACGGCGCCGGCATTGTAACTGTGGGCGCCTGGCTGTGGCTTCACATCCGGGCACACACTGCCCATGCGTCCCGGAAGATTGCAGGGAGGGAGGGGGGAGCCCCGGGAGGAAGTGGGAGCTGGGTGCCTCTAAAAAGAGGATATCTGCTCTCCCACCAAAAAATTACATGCCAAATGTGGCACATCAAGGGGGGTCACCATTACTTAAAGCGGAAGTTCCATTTTTGGGTGGAACTCCGCTTTAACTGTTAGATTTTATGAGATGAAGAAAAAAATCAGCCTAACATATCAATCCAAACAAAGTCGACATCGTATATTGGCCGTCGGCCAACACAGAGCAAAACTCATATCGGTCGACCTCTAATGTTGATTATATCCCCCTTAATCTCCTCTTCTCAAGAGTGCATAAATTCAGTTCCTCTAATCTTTCCTCATAGCTGAGCTCCTCCATGCCTCTTATCAGTTTGGTTCCCCTTCTCTGCACTTTCTCCAATTCCCCGATATCCTTTTTGTGAACTGGTGCCCAAAACTGAACTTCATATTCCAGATGAGGTCTTACTAATGATTTGTACAGGAGCAAAATGATATCTCTCTTTGGAGTCCATACCTCTTTCAATGCAAGAAAGGACTTTGCTCGCTTTGGAAACCGCAACTTGCAATTGCATGATATTATTGAGCTTATGATCTACCAAAACCCTCAGATCCTTCTCCAACATTGATTTCCCCAGTTGTGCTCCCCCTAGTATGTATGATGCATGCATATTCTTAGCCCCCAAATGCATAACTTTCCATTTATCAACATTAACCACTTACGGACCACCGCACTCCGATAAACGTCCTAACTTTGAAGAGGAATATAGTTGTTATGACAACAGCTAGCTGCCATAACCCCGGTATCCTTTTCTTCGGCCTGCGGTCCGCTTTCAGATAAAAGTGGTCTCTGTGGCGGATTCGCTACAACATCACTTTTATCGGCGGCGGGAGAGGGGTTCCCGCCGCGCTCCGGTAAGCGGCGGAGGGGGATCGGATCCTTTCATATGCTGGGTATGGAGACGAGTGAGGGGAAGATGGCCCCCACCCGTCTCCATACCATTGCAGGGTGGAAGCGACATCAAATAGCTCTTAAAAGGCCTTTTTTTTTTTTTAAATGACAAATTTGTTTATTTATTTATTTTTATTGCTTTTTAGTGTAAATTTGAGATCTGAGGTCTTTTTGACCCCAGATCTCATATTTAAGAGGTTCTGTCATGCTTTATTTATATTATAATGGATGTTTACATTCCTTGTAATAGGAATAAAAGTGACACAATTTTTTTTAAAGAACAGTGTAAAAATTAAAGGTAAAATAAATTTTAAAAAAAAAATTTTTTAAACTCGCCCCATCCCGCCAAGCTCTACTCTGCGTAACATTATCTTTCACAATATAAAAAAAAATGGGCTAACTTTACTTTTGTCTTATTTTTGAATTCCAAAAAGTGTATTTTTTCCAAAAAAAGTGCGCTTGTAAGACTGCTGCGCAAATACGGTGTGACAGAAAGTATTGCAACGATCGCCTTTTTATTCTCTAGGTGTGTTCGAAAAAAAAATGTATAATGTTTGGGGGTTCTAAGTAATTTTCTAGCAAAAAAAATGTTTTTAACTTGTAAACAAATCTCAAAAAGAGGCTCAGTCCTTAAGTGGTTAAACCTAATTTTCCACTTAGTTGCCCAATTAGACAGAGCACTGAGGTCGGCTTGTAAATTGGAGACATCCTGTAAGGATGTTATTCCACTGCATAGCTTGGTGTCATCTGCAAAGACTGAAATGTTACTTTTAATCCCAGACCCAATATCATTTATAAATATATTAGAAAGTAAGGGTCCCAACACTGAACCTTGGGGTACATCACTGATAACCCTAGACCATTCAGAGTAAGAATCATTAACCACTACTCTCTGAATTCTGTCTTTTAGCCAATTTTCTATCCATGTACAAATTGATCTTTCCAAGCCTGTAGACTTTACCTTACACATGAGCCGTGTGTAGGGAACTGTGTCAAACACCTTTGCAAAATCCAAGCATACCACGTCCACCTCCACCCCTCTGTCCAAGGTTTTACTCCTTATTAAAGGAATCAGGTTTGTCTGACAACTTCTGTCTTTCATGAATCCATGTTGTCTGTTGCTTAAAATGTTTTTTTCCAGCAAGAATTTGTCTATGTGGTATTTTATTAAGCGCTCCAGTATCTTCCCAACCATAGAAGTTAAACTAACAGGTCTATAGTTATTCAGTAAAGACTTTGATCCTTTTTTAAATATAGGCACCACATTGGCACTGCGCCAATCCAGTGGTACCATTCTAAATCATTAACAAGTTCCTAAATATTCGAAACAATGGCCTTGAAATGACAGAGCTCAATACTTTAAGGATCCATAGGTGGAGGTGCTTTATCCACCTTTATTCTGTCTAATTATTTCTGAACCATCTCACTTTTAAACCATTGTGGATTATTTGGGGCTGTGTCACTACCACTCCATTATGGACATGAGCTCCCCCATGCTCCTTTGTATACACAGTTGAAGAAAGCATTTAATACATTTGCCTTCTCTTTGTCCCCAGTCACCCACTCTAGATTATTTTGTAAAGGGTCTACATGCTCAGACCTGAACTTTTTACTATTAATATATTTGAAGAATATTTTGGGGTTTGTCCTACTATCCTTTTGTAATCTGTCGTTCATTTTGAATTTTTGTGTCCTTTATTTCCTTTTTTACATACTCTGTTATATTTTTTGTAGCACTTAAACGATGAGAGTGTTCCCTCATTCTTGTATTTTTAAAAAACTCTTTTTTTATCATTTATAGACATTTTTTAACTTTGGTCGTGAGCCACACAGGTTTTACTTTCAGCAAGAAATGCTGGCAACTCGATTGCTTGTTCTTAAATCTTTATTGAGCACTAACAGCAGTGCGACATCTAAAGTGCTGGGGTATTTTATTTTAGCTGACATACCAGGTATAGTGCAATTAAAGATGGAGTGTTTTATTTGCGCTAATATACCAGGCATAGGGGTTGATTTACTAAAACTGGAGAGTGCAAAATCTGGTGCAGCTGTACATGGTAGCCAAATCGGCTTCTAACTTCAGCTTGTTCAATTAAGCTTTGACAAAAAAACCTGGAAGTGGATTGGTTTCTATGCAGAGCTTCACCAGATTTTGCACTCTCCAGTTTTGAAGATGGGGTAGTGTCTTTGATCTGATATACCAGGCATAGTGAAATTGAAGATGGGGTAGTTTCTTTGATCTGATATACCAGGCATAGTGAAATTGAAGATGGGGTAGTGTCTTTGATCTGATATACTAGGCATAGTGAAATTGAAAATGGGGTAATTTCTTTGATCTGATATACCAAGTATAGTGCTATTGAAGATGGGGTATTTTGGTTGATGAGGCTTAATGTTGAGTGTGAATATTCATTCATCTCTTCTTTCTCCTTAGTGAAAGAAGAAGCTCAGAAGTTGATCAAGGCATTTTTTAAGAACCGGACAACATGTGAGAGTGAGACGGATTGGCAGGAGATGCTGCAACCTGCCACCTAATGGCAGTACTGAAGAGCTTCCACCATGTACATGACTTATCTATGCACTAATAGAGAGCTCAGTGGAACACACAGCTACCTCATTCCACCTGTTGTACTGCTCATCAGTCTGTGTGTCCCTCCGCCTGTTCTCTGCTGTCCTACCCATCACATTGAAATGGTTTAAGTCAGCTTTAGACCAGTCTTTTTTTTTTTCCTTCTGTGCTGCGCTTCCTATAAACTTTTTGTCAGTACAGCACCAAATAGTGATGCTGAGGTAGCAGAGGGGACAGAATCATCACGGTGTACATTTTTGTGGTCTGTTCTTCCGTGGCTAAAATATGAATTATTTTTATGTTTAGGGAACCCATGCAAACCCTACATTGGCGTTTCTTTCACTGAAGCGTTTCCTATAGAGGTAAAACCAAAGTTAAAGCATGGGCTGCTGCTTATAGATGTCAGCAGTCAACTCTTTTTCAGATACTGCTACTGTGGTGCCATCTTGTGGATAATGATGGCACAACTACTATCTTGGCATACTACTGTATCATCGAACAAACAAGAGTGACTTGGTTGTGCTGCTATTGCTTTTTTTTGTGCTGATTCTATGAACAGTAGAATTATTCGCTGTTAAAGTGTACGGGGGTATAAAAATACAAGTGCTGGAGAGTAAACCTCATAAGGTGTCATGCTGTACTTGTTTTGATAGAATAAGGCTTCTCAGTGGGCTGGCTAAAATCTCAGAAGTAGTAATGCAAATACTGACATTCTGAAAGGTCAGGCACATTCCTCTTGTGACAGTGCTTGGCCTGGTTACTAAATCTCATTAAGGTTTAACACATTAATGTCATTTCAAAGGTCATTTTCAGTACTTTCATTCAAATAAATCCTGGTGATCATGCCATGAAGATTACCCAGATTTCTTATACAAGTAGTCATTTCAACACACAATGATACAGGTATTTATATAGCACTGACAATTTACACAATACTTTGTACATTCACATCAGCCCCTGCTACAATCTCACATGTGTACAAATACATACTAGGGCCAGTATAGACAGGAGCCAGTTAACCTACCAGCATTTATTTGGAGTGTGGGAAGAAACCCACGCAGGCACAGGGAGAACATGCAAACTCCATGCAGGTAGTTTTCTGGTTGGGGTTCAAGCCAGTGGCCCTGCTGCTGTAAGCCACTGTTCTGCATGTAATGCTCGCATGTTCCACTGTTCTTACCATCAGGAACCCCATTCTGAAAACTGCCATGCAGGAAGTGACTGCAACAAGGCTACAGGAGATAAACACCACTGAGATATAACAAAGGATAAAACAGGTATTTTATTTTAAACATGGCAATTGTTTGACATGTAAACAAAAGGAGAAAGCGTGCTGGCAAAAATAGTAAAGCCGCTAGCAAAAGCAGCCAGACATGCTGTGCAATAAGACTTGGGGACAAGATATGCAGCGCTAATAGTAATTACAATAGGTAATCAAATATATAAAAGTGAAAGTTCAAAAAAGTCCAAAAAGTAGTATTTGCAATCATGACACTGGTTCTGGTCATAGGCATATCAGTGATCACATTCCACCATGTGAGCCACCACCAATACAAGATCTACTCTTCCCAATATTCATGCACTCTATTACGGAGTCAGATGCGCATAATATAGTGTGTCCACATGTGCCAAAATTCTAAACCTCCAGGAATCGCATTTGATCCAAGGATATCCCAGTAAATCACATATAATCCAGGTATATCTCAGTAGATATGATGGAATAAGGTGTAACCATGATTTATGAATTAAAAAAACGCAAAAGAGCTTTTATTGATGCCAAAAAAGGTGATTAAAAATATTCCCATAATGTATAATACAATCAACGCAGTGTATAAATCCAAGGCTTGAAAAACCGTGCATAAGAAAGGTCCAGATCGTGTACACAGCAGGACAAGTGTGGCGACGAAACATATGTTGGCTCCGCCCTACACATTTCATCATAACTGACGCCATCGGGGTCATATTTGATTACCTATTGTAATTACTATTGGCACTGCATGTCTTGTCCCTAATTGGTTGACATGTAATGCTTTAGAAATCCAAATGTTTACTTTAAGGAGTCTCCAGCAGCCCAGGGAGGAGTATTCTGACAAAACCGCTATGACGCATATTCTCCAGCACTTAATTTAATATTTTTTCATCGTACAGGTTTATTTTATATTCAGACTTTAATTAAAAGTACATATCCCCCTCCCTCTCGTTCCTTGCACATCGTTTTTGCATTTTTTAATTTCGTACTGAGAAACTTTCATCTAGATGGTGCGCAATTGTCCGCTGTCCTCATCCTGTCGTCTCTCCAGTGACATCCTGTGGATGAAGTAGAGTGGTGCAACCATGTCACACAGCAGTGACGTGCATGTGTTGCCAACACTGGAAGATGTGCTAATGGCTACACCTTGCAGAGAACTTCAAGTGGTGGAGCCATACCTTTCTGTAGGTCAATTTCCAGTATTCGGCCAGGAAGTATGGCAGCAGCTAACAGGAGTTAGTAAATTGAAATTGTATTTAAATTGTGAAGCTGGAGTAGAGCTTTTATTTCCATACCCATTTTTGTTTTTAACAGAAAAAAAATGCTTACGTTCAGGGGTTCAATGGAAAAAAAAAAAAGTTTGCACATTAGTAATAAAACAAAAACAGACACTTTTATTATTGCTTGAATAGGAAGGCTTGCAGGGATTATGTCTTCGCTGCTGCTTCTGCATATTCAATATGAATGTGGTGCTTTTTAACAGCCATAGGTGTTTGACATTACTGTTATTTATCTGACGCTGGAAGAGTGTGGAATTGCCTTAAATTTCATGTGTTGTGTGACCAAGCCATACATAAACCTTAGTTTACAAGAAAACGCGTTTAATCACTTACCTTCATAAAGCTCATTTTTATTTCAGTTTTTTATTTCAGTTTCATATATTTTTTTCAGATTTTATTATAAGCATAACAATGAAAATTGCTAAAGCTGAATACCAAGCAAACCGCTAAATACACAGATGAAGTACATATAAGGGAGCTGTTTAACCTGCCGGATTTGTGAGTTTTACACAGCACAGTCCTGTCTGCCAGAGAAAGGACCTGATTACTTTACTGAAGTTATGTAACATCTACAAGTCTTGCCCCTTCCCCAACCCATGACTGGACAGTTAAAGGAGAAGCATCACACTGATGAGCTTTCTCCCTCTGTTGTCCTTTTAACTATAGCACAACTGAGTGGCTACTTGAGCTGTTTCTTCCTCCCAGTCTGAGCTCTGCTTTACAAGAGGTTGCAAATGGCTGATACCATGTGAAATTTAGGTACTTACTTTGCATTAACAAAAATACTTTTAACCCCTTGGCGCCGGCCACACTAATTCACACAAATATGCGGCCTTTTGGCGGGTGGCCCTTATCGCCGAACAGCTGCATATTTGCATGAATTAGTGTAAATACTCTTGACGTAGTTACCGGCAGCTAACAAACTACTTTCTGATCATGTGACCACCAATTCTGGCAGTCCCAATCATAACCTCCCGGCATCCTAAACCCTTTAAAGGGTCGGGAGGCACCAGCGCCATGAGGTTTTCTTATATACAGCAGGTAAAATAAGTATTGAGCATGTGAGCATTTTTCTAGGTAAATATTTTTCTAAAGGTTCTATTGACATGAAATGTTCACCACATGTCGGTAACAACCCATGCAATCCATACATACAAAGACACCAAAACAAATAAGTTCAGAAATGAAGTTATGTGTAATAAAATGGAACAACACAGAGAAAAAGTATTGAACACGCTAACTGAAATTTATTTAAAACTTCATACAAAATCCTTTGTTGGTAATGACAGCTTCAAGATGTCTCCTGTATTGAGAAACTAGTCGCATGCATTGCTCAGGTGTGTCTTCAAATTTTGAAGGTTCTGTGGACCTCTTCTATGAACTCTGGTCTTTAGTTCTTTCCAAAGAATTTCTGTTGGATTCAAGTCAGGTGATTGGTTGGGCTATTCTAGCAGCTTTATTCTCTTTTTTGAAACCAATTGAGTTTCCTTGGCTTTGTGTTTGGGATCATTGTCTTGCGGAGGGGCTATCTTTCGCTTCATGGACAAGTTCCTCCATTTCTGCTATTCTTGTGATTCGTTGAAACCAGTCTGCAGTGGTCGGGGGATCTGATGACCGACATCGGGCTGGGATGCACAACCAGGCCCCATTCACTAAATGCTTGGCTAAAGAGCGTAGGTATGTCTTTTGGACATTGTGGAGTGGTGCAGCTGAAATTGTGCGGGTGAGTATTCTAAAGCGAAAGTGATTGTAGGCAAGACCTTCTGTAGCTTAAGGGAAGTTCTATACCATCTAGAAAAAAATTTGAATCAGTTTTCTTGCGTGTGGACGTTTACAGTCCCCTTGTGAATAAATGTGTAGATATTTTCCCACTCAGATTTGGAGAGATCTAAGGATAGGTCTTGTTCCCACCTGCGACTTGCTTCATTACATTTAGGGTCATAATTGGCAAAAAGTATAGCATATATATCAGAGATTAGGTGTCTTTGGGGTTCTTGTCTTAAACATATTGACTCGAATGGTGTGAGCTGTCGGGACCAGTCAGTTCGAGGGTGGAATCTGTCAAGAAAGTGTCGAATTTGGGTGTAAGACCAGAATGGGAATGACTTATTTGTCATCTGGGAAGAGAGTGATTGCAAAGCGAGAGGGTGGCCTCTATGAAAAAATTGTTCTGCACGGATAGCGGGATATGGCAATACGTCCACGAGAAAGGAGGCGGACATACCTGGAGGGAAGTCTGGGTTTTAGCAGATCGGTGTCAGGGGACCTGGGATAGATGAGATTGTGTATTTGTGGCAGGCTTCTCTAAAAGTTACTAACATAGCGTTAATGAGAGGGTGGGTTTTACATGCTGACGGGGTATGTCTGCTAGTTATCCAGAGGAGTTGTTATAAGGGCGAGGGCGTTATCACATGTTCCAACTGTACCCATGCTTTGACCTTGAAGTGAACGTTCCAATCAACAATCCTAGCTAGTTGACAAGCTTGGTGGTATTGCATAATGTCTGGGAGGCCTATGCCCCCTTTTAGTTTGGGAATCGTTAGTCTGTGATAGCTCAATCTGGGACGGGAAGTGCCCCATAAAAAGGTTGTACAGGCTCTCCGGAATGAAGTGAAAAAAGTATTTGGAAGTTTTATCGGTATGGTTTGTGGTAGGTATAGTACTCTCGGTAGGATATTCATTTTCAGAATCGCTGCTCTACCAAACCATGAGAACAGACCAGTGGACCATGACCATGTATGTTTTGTAGTAGCGGGAGAAAGTTTTTTAGAGTATAAATTCGTAAGTTTAGAAGGTAGTTGGATACCTACGTATTGGATCGCATCTCGTTTCCATTTAAATGGGAAGTTGGACTGGCATTGATTAAGGGCATCCTGTGGTAATGAGACATTCAAAGCTTTAGATTTTGAGAAGTTGACCCCATGCGAAATTCCACGTACCAGTTAGGAACTTCCACCTGCGGTATGACGAGTGTCTCGCAGAACGTGTGGAGATCTTCCAGAACCTTTAATAAAGCTGTGTGGCCCTGGTATGAAGCAGCGAGGAAAAAGGGGAATTTCCACCGATAGTGGATTCCTCTGGTTCAGAGGATTTCTATCAGGGGGCGAAGATCCTTTTGATGTTGGAGGGCAATAGCCGACAGGTCTTGGAAGATGTGAATCTCACCTCCACCATGAGAGAGCTGGATCCTGTTGTGGGCTTTGCGGAGGATCTCCTCTTTTAACTTAGTCTGTCAGACAGCATACCACATCACGCGGTGGGTCTGTGTCTCTGCCTCGAGGTCTAAGAGCCCGGTGGATGTGCTTCATCTCAATTACGGTGGTAGGGGGCCTGTCAAGGAGGTTATTAAACAGGCCTGACACTGCGGATAGTAGTTGCTCTGGTTCAACCGACCCGCAGGTTGTGTCTTCTGCCGCTGTTGTCTAGGTCCTCCATATGGCGCTGTAGGTCCCGGAGTTGGAGGGTGTGTGTGTCCACTGAGTGATGGATTCTCCGGATAGCTGTGTTCCGCGGAGCGTTCAACCTCCTGCACTCTGCCGGCTAGAGCATGGATGTCATGGCGGAGATCAGTGATCGTGGCAGACAGTGTCTCCTTAATGTCCGGTGCTATGCTTCTGAGGTCACTCATACTGAGCTGCTGCTGCAGGTGTTGAATGCTCTTAGTGGGGGGGGGGGGGGTGTACTACCACCGAGGTCGAGGTGGCTACTGCAGAATATTTCCATAATATTCTGTCTTATCTGCCCGCTAAGATCGCGGGATCGCTCTGCCGAGGTGTTGTGGGAGGATGTCCCCATTTTAGAAGGCATGAACTCTCGTCTGGAGCCTCTGATGGAGCTTGATTGTGGTCGCTGTCGGCTGGAGCTCGAGGGTTAAGCAGCCATCTTCTTCCAAGGCAAACCACACCCCCATGAGACACCTTTTATAGGCCATCAGTTGAGACTGAACCAGCTGAATTTAGTTTGCACTGACAAGAGGCAGGATTGCTTTCTAATTACTGACAGATTTCAGCTGGTGTCTTGGCTTTCCATGCCTTTTTGCACCTCCCTTTCTTCGTGTGTTCAATACGTTTTCCTGTGTTATTCCATTTTATTACACAGAACTTAATTTCTGAACTTATTTGTTTTGGTGTCTTTGTATGTATGGATTGCATGGGTTGTTACCAACATGTGGTGAAAATTTCATGTCAACGCACCTTTAGAAATATATTTACCTGGAAAAATGGTGACATGTTCAAAACGTATTTCACCCGCTGTATCTGCCTAGAGTTCTGCTATAAAAATAGCTCCTTTGCACCTGAATGCTAACATAACTTCAGAAAAAAATCATATTGAAAAACAAATTAAAAATGACTGCTAAGAATAAAATCAGCCTGTAAACAATTAGGAATACTGATAAAGTAAATACAGGCACTCATCCTTGGCCTTGTATATCTTCTTTATGAAACACCCGGGTTAAAAGTAACAGATGTAACAGTGCTGACATGTTTTAGCCACAAATGGCCTTACTCATAGGAATACTAACCAGCCGCACCTCTGGTGTCCCCAGTCTTCGCTCTTTTGCAGAGCTACCGGTATAACCACCACTGTTCTCTTCAGCAGCCAACAAATTTCAGGGTGTGTCAGATGCCTGCTGTACCTTGTGGTTCCACCCATCAGCCCAATATGTCACTAGTGTGTCCCTGGACCTCTGCAAGGACATGGTAGTGACATGGACAGTGGAACCCAAACATGCAGCGGGAGGCTAGGCATCTGACACAACCGGCATTGTTTAGTGGGCCATACACATAAAGGCTGAATGGAAAAAATATCAAACATTCCTCCTTCCTCCATCCATACTACAAAGCACGGATGGAGGAATCTCTCATTGCAGCTATTGTATTATGACGGCCGACCCCACCAGCTGTAAAAATACCTGAACAGTGGCTGCTTTTGATTGGATGCAGGCTGGTGTTCAGCCACAATTTTCTGCAAGCGTCTTATCGGGCAGGAGGTAGCCAAAATTGGAACATTGTATGTTCTTAAAATAGAAGAATCCGCCCTAGGAATACATAGGCAAAGATGGGGGGGGTCAGCTGCAATAGTATGCAGTACTTTTTTTTTTTACAGGTTTCTTAATTTTCTTTTTTTTTTTTTCTTTTTTGTGTTAAATGGAGTTGCTTAAAGGAGCCCTTAAGTCAAGTGAAAAAAAATGCTTTATGGCCACCTTTCTTCTTCAGCATATCATAAGAAAAAAAATTCTCTAGTCCTGGTTTTTGGTAAATGCTCCAAGATATGTGGGCTTTCTGTCCAGTTTGTCATAGATGAACAAGTCTAAAAATAAAATAAAATAAAAGTTCTGTTCCTGTAATGTTCTTACATTTTTCCTTTTTTTTGAATCCGTTACCTGTGCTTCCAATGAGTATGATGTAGCTACGGGGGGGAACACAGATGTAATGTTTTCCTGATGTCACACACTGACAGGCATTTCTGTTCAACTCTCAGTGTAAAAAAGTATGTAAAATGGCAGTGAAGCTCGAGGCAACAAGAGAAAACATTCAGTGAGGCATTAATGACATTCAATAAGTACAGCAACTTTGCTCAAGTCAAAATGTTAGTGTTACCAAACCCACAACAGTAAAATCAGTCTGTATATGCATGTAAAGCGTGCTTTTTATACTCACTCTTCTTCCACAGTCCCCAAACCATCTGCTGATAGCACAGAGCTCTAGGAGTCACTCTGCACATGCTCAGTTTGGTGTGTATTGCTAGAGTTTTTTTGTGCATGTGATTAGCACAGGACCAGTCAGCACTGTCCAGACAGAGGGGGGGGGGGGGGGGGGGGGTATGCAGCCTCATAGGAAAGTCAGAGGAGAATGAAAACTCCTCCTACAAGCTTTAACCAGACACTGATAGAAGTCACAAGACTGCTATATACTGATGATGAGAAAAGGTATTTAGCAGTTAAAATTTACTAAAATAATTGCATTTCCATGTCCTGTGTACTGTGGGAGACCAGATATAGTGAATCCAGGGTTCTGGGTGTAGTATCAGATTTCTGTGTAATCGTGCAGAATCAGAATACTTGGCTCTATAGATGGTCAGTAGCAAGGCCGGAGGAATGTACACTCTTGATCCTTTTGTTGGTGGAAATTTAAGAGCACACTCCCCTACTTCAATGGTGGCAGTCCCATCCCATTCATTTAATAACCATCATCAAAAGTTTGGCCAGTTAAAAGATCTGTCTGCTTGTTTTCACCCACCTTCTACTTCCCTGATGCATGCAGTAAGGGTTCACAACCAACTAGCCAGGGTTACATGAAATGGGGGAATAGGATGGCCTTCACTAAACTCATGCAGAGGATTCCTTTCTTATCATGCATTCTTACTTAAGGCGGTGTTCCACCCAAAAATGGAACTTCAACTTTAAGTACTCGTGACCCCCTGACATGCCATATTTGGCATGTTTTTTTTTTGGGGGGGGGGGAGATAGGTACCTAGTTTTCACAGGTACCCAGCTCCCACTTCCTCTCCTGGAGCCAGAATGAAGTTCACCCCTCCCTCCCTGCAATCTTCTGGGACATGTCACAGGTCCCAGAAGATTGCCCGGCCATTCAGAACGTGCAGCACAGCTTGCCTGGCTGGCCGGGTACCCACACTTGCAATGGCAGAGAGAAGGAGGAGCGAACCGAGGCTTAGGGCAGCCACATCGCTGGACCGTGAGACAGGCGAGTGCGTGTTTATTAAAAGTCAGCCGCTACACTTTTTGTAGCGGCTGACTTTTAAATGGGTGGAACTCCGCTTTCACATTTTTTTAACGCATGTATTGTTCCTCTGTCTTTAGGCCTAAAAAGTAGTTCAGCCCACCTGTTGCACATATGTGGCTCTGTCCAGCCAATGTTTCCATGCTGGAAGCGTGCTTGCTGAGCATTCCTGGCACAGAAACTGAGCTGTTAAAAACACACAGCCAATCACAGTGGTCACATGATTGCCGATCCTTCCTGCACCACCGAAGCCCCTCCCTCCGGCCTTAAAAACCTTTTAAAGGCATGCCAGGGTGGGGGGTAAGGGGTTAAGTTTCCAGCCAGGTGCTTTTGAATAACATAAAAAGATGAGGGGCCTCATTTATCGATGTGTATGATGGTGTCATTTAGTGATATCTTGTATGCCTATCCAATGTGATAATAACACCTAGTGTGATCCTCCACCAGTCGTACCAAACTGACTCACCAGATCAAATGGCTGGTAAGATTATAAACCAGCAGCTGTGCCTTTTTGCAATCAATGCTTAGATTCAAGGTGCTGTTATCAATGCACAAAGTCGTCTCCAAAATTCATGCCACGGTCCCCACATGCATAAGGATAGGAGTAAAGAGGCTCCAATAGTGTGATGACGCTTATTAAAAAGTTTATTTAAAACATTAGGAATAGATTGCACTCACATCTTAAAAGTGTCAGACTCAACGCTAGGGATTACAAGCATTTGTGTATTCCAAATCGCCTACAGCCACTGAAGTTTGTATGCGAGCCGCGAGTGCAATCCTGGAGAGCGTGTTGATGTCAGTGTCTTTGCCCCGCCCTTCACGTTTCGTCATAAGACCTCTTCACGAAGCGGACCTGAAATGGAGCCAAAGAGCCCTGTGCAGTGCGCTCCACAGTTGCCCTGGAGATTTGTGAACCGGCTCCATAGAGAGCCGGTCACACTCTGCTGTCATGCGAATTGTGTGAACCCAGCCTCAAGCAACAATTAGCCATATATAGATATAGAACATTTTACAAATAAGCAGGGCTGATGTGAGTGACTTCTCTTTAATTAAAGAATATTACTACAGTAAAGGCACTATAACCATCAATAATTTAGTTTCGATTGTATCGGTTTTCTGATTAAACAATATGTTTCCCAATAAATTACTTTATTTTAACAAGTATACAAAGCAAAAATTTAAAATATATTGCACCTTACTAGTCCTTAGATGTGGTTTCTGTGTTATTTTTATTTTATTTGTTTTTCCAGGCATTTTCCCTATTTTCACCTTCTGATGTTACCAGTAGCACACTTCCTGTCCCAGGGTGACCATGTTAATTTACTGTACAGTATCCACAGAGGAGCATTGGTGTCACCCTAGGCTGTTCTTCTGATTTTGAGCTACAAACCTTTTCTCCTCTCCATTACATAGGGAGTCATTCTTTTGCAGTTCAGAGGAGTTAGCAAGAAAAACTGATATATTATTGTTTGCTATATTTGCTCAGCACACAGGAAGTTACAAGAACAATAGAATTCTGGCAAAAAAAAAAAATCATTTTTGTGTAATTGTAGAAAAAATACTTACACTGAAAAAAGAAAACAAATGCAGCCACATCTAAGGACTGGTAGGCTACAATATATTCTTTTTTGGTTTTTGGATTTAGATAAGAAATAGCAGATAACAGGCATTTCACTATTTACATTGACAGTCACAGTATTTCTATCAGGTATTAAAATGGCTAGACCTGCATTCAAATAAAAGCAAAGATGATTTTCAAAGATTGGTTAACCAACTGATCCTAGCACAGCAAGCCACTGTAAACACAGGGCAGCTTGGACATTCCCAGTTATAATTTGATGGACATAATCTAATGGTACAGGCAGACATTCATTTTTGATCACATTAAATGAAATATTGAATAAGGTTTATTTATACATGATCTCGGAAGGCTTTTCTTTCTACGATCCAGAAGCGTCATTGTTCTCTATGATCAGGGCCAGTGTGTGGTACAGCTCTTTAGCCTGTGGAGAGAAAAGGAAAACATACGTTTTAAATTTTTTTTCTTTCATTGCTCTTTTTGTTGAATATGCTCAGCTCACTAAGCTATTACACTTTTTTTTTTTTTTTGCCAAAGCAATCAGCATTTAGCTCATTTCTGAAAATTGCCATGGTTATGGCAAATAATAATTTGTTACTTTATTTTTACAATTAACTTTATGGTGATCACATAGGGGTCAACAACAACAGTCCCCTATGTGATGGCATACTGTAATATCAATTTCCTTTTACTGCAACATCAGGGGTCTATTTGACCCATGATGTAAACTCTACCCTTCACTGAAGCTAATGAAGCACAGGTTGTGATTGGCAAGCTGTGGAAGTCGGCAATCGGGTGGTTTTACGGTTGCCCATATCATATCCACATGAAAGCCCATTGTTTGGAATAAATGCCACTGCTAGATCAGTGGTTAAAGAAGAGCCTCAGGCTCCGTCAGAAAAAAATCAAAGTCAGCAGCTACAAATACTGTAGCTGCTGACTTTTAATATTAGGACACTTACCTGTCCACGAATCCATCGGCGTCTTCACCCAGATGATCTTTCAATCGGCTCTCGGGTGCTGCCTCTGTAATTTCTTGTAAGGAAAACAGGCAGTGAAGCCTCGCGGCTTTACAGCTGGTTCCCCACTGTGCATGCACGAAGTGCGCTGCGCTTTGTGAATGGCCTGGTGGCGGGGGGAAGGAGGCTGAACTTACAGGTGACTTTGCTGTGGCTAAGTCAGACAAAAGTGGGAGTGGGTACCTGTCAAAACCAGGTACTGCTTTCCCCCCCACCCCCCCCTCCCCAAAAGGTGCCAAATGTGCCAGCAAAGCGGGGGAGGAGGCAAAGTGGAGCTTCCCCTTTTGGGTGGAACTCCACTTTAAGAAGGAATTCTGAGACATACTGCCACCTACAGGAGAATTGAACGCTAGTAACAACAAAATTTGTCAGCCAGCCAGTATAGCCCCTGCCAATTCCATCATGCTTTAGTTTCTTGCTACTATCCTAAGAGAATGGCCTGCTTTTCTCCTCAGAGAAAGCAACTCCTGACAGACTCTCCATGGGCTCTCACAGACTGTTCAGATCTCCTATCCCAAGTTCCGGTTTACCTCCCTGCTTCACGGTCACTGGCTTTAATGGCATAAATGTTGCAACCAAGGTCCTAAGAGTTCAGGGTTCATCCAAATCTGGTATTCCTGCTCTCTAAAATGTTAGGAAATAAACCTAATGCAAGCTCCACCATCGCACTTGGAAAGCGTACTTCATGTGATTTGAGTCACAGAAATTCCATCCCAGAAAAATTCCATGGGACACATTCTCCAGTCTGGTCTGGATCAACAGTTGGACCTAAGTACTTTCAAAAGTCAGATCTTGGCTCTAGCAATTCTTTTCTTTTTCATACATCATGGGACACAGAGTCAGGCTAATACTCATTACCTGCTGGGTATACTCCATCTCCAGGTGAATGGACACTGGTAGACCAAAGGTCTTTAGACGGGAAGTGATCCCCTATATAACCCCTCCCACACAGGAAGTACATCAGTTTTTTTTACCAGTGTCTGCAAGGTGGATGGCACTGTTTGAGCTCTCTGAGCTCCAGGTCTCTAGTCCCACAAATGGTTCTTAAATGAATCAATGGATTGACCGATCGGATCCATTTGACACAGGCTTTATATGCTTAGATAAATGGTACCCACGCCTCACAAAGAAGACTCAAGATCCTGCAAGGTTCTGCCTGTAATGCGACCTCCAGGCGAGGGACCCTGCAAAGTGGAATCCTGGACACTACAGCGCTAAGGCACTCCTGCAAGGTGCTGTACAGGTCCAAGGGAGTGGACCCTAAACATGAAAAGGGTACCCAGTCCTTTGAAGGTCCTCAAGTGACAGGAATCCGCCGTGAAGGGTGAAGATTGGGCTCTTAGTTTCTAAGTGGCCCTGCGAATGGACTGGTAAGTGAAACCCCTTTACTTATTATTGTGGGGTGTCCCAGTGATTGTAACAATCAGTCAAGCTAGCTAAAAGCTGGATACCTGTGTGCGGTGACCATACGAGGGAGTTTTGGGCTAGCTGTGGGTGTTTGCAAAGTGTACATTATAATTGCTTGTATCTGGCTGCTTTTTACCTGTATGATGGCACACAACAGTGCGTCATTTCGCCTTGGTTCACTATGGCGCATGTGCGTTTGCAAAAGCGCCGCTGTGCCCAGCAGTTGTTTGGTGGCCATGGCACACGTGCATTTGCTAAAGTGCCACTGGACTTAGTTGGTTTGGTGGCCATGGCGCACGCGGCTTCGCCTCACATACACAGTAGCCTTTATCTTGGCGCATGAAGATTTGCGTTGTATGCGAATACAGCCACGCCCATTCGCTGGGACCACGCACGTGCGCATGCACGCACAGAACGTTCCGGCGCACACCCAGCTTATTTAAGCTGTGTAGGCCAAGCATGCCGTGCTTCCAGAAGGCAGCTGTGGGACACAGAGCAGGCTCTGAACAGACACTTGCAGCGGTTCATTTTTCCTTATCCGGGTCACGTAATTCACCAAGTGTTGCTTGGCAGGCTAAAGGTGCTTAGCAGGATTGTTACATAGGGGCTTGGTGAGCCCTATTAAAGGGTCTCCCTTCTGAGGTGTTTCAATACTACACCCAAGTACTCTCTTTTTGTGGCTAGTGACTAACACTACAGGGAAGGGCACACCTATGTCGTCAGTAGTTCCTGATGAACCTAGTCGTATCCCTAGTGTTGTATCCCGTGACCAGAGGCTTTCGGGCAATCTGAGCCGCTGCGCCTATCTGGTATTGTGCCTACAGTCAACGCTGCTGCTTCACCTTTATCACCAAGGATGAACTGTCCTCGGCCCTAGCCGGGTTAGAGCACAGGATTGCTGGCATGATTGCCTCTATCCCGCAGGGTGGCAAGAAGCTTGACAGATCCCCCTCCCTGGAGCAGGAATGGGTGGAGGATGGAGAAGAGCTAAAAGCTCAGATTCTGTGGAGTGCCTGGGGAATTAGTCTGCTTCCGAGCAAAGTTTTCCAGTTGACGTCTGCCTCTCAGTCGCAGAGGCTTTTAATCCTGACTCTGACTGAAATGGTTTGTTCTGCCTTTAAGTTGCCTCTTGCAGAGATGGCTGAGCCCCCTTGGTCCTCTTTGGGATCGCTGAGACCTCTTCAGGCCGCACAGGCTTTCCCCCTACACCCCCTGTTGGAACAGGTGGTGTATTGTGATTGGGAACATCCTAACAGGATTTTTGTTCCTCCCAAAAGGTTTTCCCTTTTATATCCCATGGATGAAAAGTTCGTTAGAAAATGGAGCATGCCAGCCATAGATGCAGCAGTCTCTTCCTTAAACAAGAACTTTACTTGTCCGGTAGGTAACGCACAGGGCTTGAAAGACCCTGTTGACAAGAAATTTGAGTTATTATTAAAGGCTTCCTTTTCTTTGGCCAGTTCAGCTATTCAGCCAGCTGTTGGAGCAATTGTTATTTGCCAGTCCGTAAAGGATCAGGTCAAGCAGCCTGATAGGCCTAACCAGGAGGATGATCTGCCTGAAAGTAAGACAGATATTCATCGAGCGCTGTGTTTTGCTGTTGACGCCTTAAAGGATTCAATACAGCAGGTTTCTTGTTTGGCTCTCCTGTCTTTACATATGCACAGACTTAATGACTTAAGAACTGGTCAGCCGAGCTTCCTTGTAAAAAGTTATTGGCAGGTTTCCCTTTTCATGGGGAACGTTTATTTGGTGATCATTTGGACAAATATGTCCAAAAGATTTCCAGACGTCCCTTGTTTAAAACCTCAGGGGCTGCTTCCTCAAATGTCTCATAGTCAAGGTGGTTCCGCCGCCAGCAGGGCGCTAGGGCCAGGGTCAGAAAAAGCCCTGGGTCCAAAATTCTTCTAAACCCAGCACCAAGCCCTCCTTTTGAGGGGACGCCCCACTCCATCGGGGGGGGGGGGAGCTGCTGCACTTTGCGGACATTTGGAGAACAACAATTCAGGACAAGAGGGTCACCTCAATTATATCTTGCGGTTACAAACTGGAGTTGCGGGGGGGGTTCCCCCTTAAAGGTTTTTAAGATCCAGCGTTCCTTTGGATCCTCCAAAAATAAACGTATTGCTTCAGGCACTACACCATCTAGACCATCAAGGAGTGATTGTAGCGGTTCCTGTTTTAGAAAGGGGCACATGGTTTTACTCAAACCTGTTTACAGTTCAGAAACCAAATGGGGACACAAGGCCCATTTTGGACCTAAAATCCCTACAGGCCTTTCTGATGGAGTCTTTCCACTCAGTAGTAACCTCACTCCAGAGGGGAGACTTTCTAGCCACAACAGATATAAGAGACGGGTATTTACACGTACCTATCTTTCAGCCTCATCAGAGGTTCCTACGTTTTGCAGTAGTGGAACGTCATTTTCTGTTTGTGGCTCTATACGTCGGGCTTGCTACAGCTCCCCGGGTGTTCACAAAGGTCCAGTACTGGGTCTTTTAATGGCCCAAGGGATCCTAGTGCTCGGATATCTGGACGACCTCCTGTTCAGAGATCACTCATTACAGGCTCTAGAACAGAGCATAATATACACAGTGCAAAATTTGAAAGGCTTAGGCTGGATCATAAATACCGAAAAGTCAGCCTTGAAACCAGCTTAAAATCTAAAGTATTCAGGTCTGATCCTAGACACGGCCCAAGCAAGAGTATTCTTGCCACCTGTAAGGATCTGTGCCTTGAAGGTTCAGGTGCGTCAGATAAGGGGCACCAGACAACCCTCCATTCGGCTCTGTATGAGTTTTCTAGAGAGGATGGTACCCTCCTTCGAGGCAGTGCCCTGTGCCCAGTTTCATTCCAGGCCTTTACAACAAGACATCTTGTTGGCTTGGAACAGAAGCGGAAAAGCCCTGGATTATCCAATTTGCTTATCTCCTAAGGCACGCTTAAGCCTAAACTGGTGGTTGCAGGATCAGAACCTGCGAAAGGGAAAATCCTTTCTCCTGGTAACTTGGAGAGTACTGACTACAGATGCCAGTCTTTTAGGCTGGGGAGCAACCCTAGAAGGGCTCACAGCTCAGGGGAAATGGCCAGGGACAGAACAGATCCTGACCATCAACGTCCTGGAATTATGGGCAGTACGTCTGGCCCTACGGTCCTGGATGGTGGAGCTTCAGGACTGCCCTATCAGGGTTCAGGCGGACAATGCCACTGCAGTGGTCTATATAAACCACCAAGACGGTACCAGGAGTTGTTCAGCTCTGAAGGAGGTGAACCACATACTAGCCTGGGTGGAGAAACATGTGCCAATTATATTGGCAGCCCATATCCCAGGAGTAGAGAACTGGAAGGCAGATTATCTCAGCCACCAGCAGATCTGCCAAGGGGAATGGTTCTTACACCCAGAGGTGTTCCAGGAAATTTGCCAACATTGGGGATGGCCAGAGGTCGACCCAGTGGCATCGAGGTTCAACAGCAAACTACAGCAGTTTGTGTCCCGAACAAGAGATCCTCTGGCAATTGGAGCAGATGCTCTGATAGTTCCATGGAGCTAATGCTCCCTGGTTTATGCTTTCCCTTCGATCCCTCTCCTTCCACATTTGTTGCGCAGGATTCGGAGAGAGGGAGGTTCCAGTCATTCTGGTGGCACCAAACTGGCCCAGAAGACCCTGGTTCCCGGAGATTGTGAGACTGACAATAGACGGGCCATGGATGCTTCCACATCGTCCCAATCTACTGTCTCAAGGTCCTTTATCCCACCCCAATTTACAGTCTCTAAATTTGACGGCATGGCTATTGAGGCCAGGGTGTTAAAGGACTGTGGCATCTCGGGACCAGTAGTGGCTACCCTAGTGAATGCTAGAAAAGTGGTCACTAGGAAGTTTTATCATAAAGTCTCGAAGACTTGTATTGCTTGGTGTGAAGCCAGAAAATGGCATCCTCAGAAATACGTGATTGGGAGAATTCTCTCTTTTCTACAGTCAGCTGTGGAAATCAAATTGGCTAAAAGTACAATCAGAGGTCAAGTTTCGGCCCTATCAGTATTCTTCCAAAGGCCTTTAGCCTCCCATTCACTGATCCGAACCTTTATACAGGGGGCAACTCGCTTGCTTCCCCCCATTAGGTCACCTATGTGTCTTTGGGACTTGAATTCGGTGCCATCTGTGTTACAGAAGCAACCATTTTTTCTCTCAGCCTCGTTCGGTGGAAGAGAGATGACTGCATTCTTTGGACGTTGTCTGGGCAGTCAAGGTTTATTTGTCTAGATCTGCGGAGATCCAAGGATCAGACTTTTTTTTTGTTTTACCAAAAGGACCCAAGAAGAGGCAGGCAGCTTCCATTGCTAATTGGGTCCATCAATTGATCATTCAGGCCTACGGTCTGAAACAAAGCTCCTCCCTTTAGGGTGAGAGCTCATTCTACCAGGGGTGTAGGAACCTCCTGGGCTTTTCGCCATCAGGTATTTGTGTCTCAGATTTGTAAGGCTGCCACCTGCTCTTCAGTGCATACGTTCACAAAATTTTATCAAGTGGATGTTCGAGCAGCCGAGGATTCGGCTTTCGGCCGCAGTGTACTGCGGGCTGACGTATAAGTTCTGATGGCTATTGTTTGGCCGAGTGTCTCCCTCCCCTCAAGGTTATTGCTCTGGGATGTCTCAGCAGGTAATGAATATTAGCCTGACTCTGTGTCCCATGATATATTAAAAAGAAAATAAGATTTTTTCCGTCATACTTACTTGTAAAATCCTTTTCTTTGAGTACATCATGGGACACAGAGACCCCTCCCCTCTTTTTTGAGGATTCAGTGATTGCTACAAAACTGAAGTGCTTCCTGTGTGGGAGATGGAGTAGAACCCAGCAGGTAATAAATATTAGCCTGATTCTGTGTCCCATGATGTACTCAAACAAAAGGATTTTACAGGTAAGTACGACGAAAAAATCCTATTTTTCACAGACCGCCTACCTCTCATTCTTAGGTAAACGCCTTAATACATGTGGTGCCTAAAATCGTTCTGCCTGATAGTCCACCTGTGACTCTGTGGAGCCTCAACCTGGTATGGTTGGCCCTAAAACAAATCTGCCTTTTGAATCTGTCAGAGCTATGCCTTTGTTTTCTCTCACTCACAAGGTGGCCTTTCTACTTATCATCACCTGTGTGAGATGGGTTTTTGTCCTGCAAAGAGGACAGAGAGCTTTACAGAGACAAAGTTCTCCTGATACCTAGGGCCTCCCTTCTCCAAAAGGTGGTGTCTTTTATCCCTCTATCCTGCTACAGTACATCCCAAGGAGATTTCCATTCACTGCTTGGATGTGGTAAGGCTGTTTGAGTTTGTCTCACATCTCCTTTTAAAATGACTGACTGCCTTTTTGTCAGGACCCCTGTAGGGGTCAGCATGCTTCTCTCTTTACCTTTTCTATGTGGCTTAGGCAGCTTATCATACAAGCCTATCTGCTTAAAGATAAGGTTTCACTTTTACATATTAAGGTACACTCCACTAAATCATTAAGCCCCTCTTGAGCCTTTCTGCATCACAAAATTTCCTAGATTTGCAAGGCTGTTCCCAAACTATCTACGTTTTACCAGGTGCATGTTCAGGCCACAGCTGATGCAAGCTTTGATCATAAGGTCCTCCAAGCAAGGTCTTTGAGCTGTATGCATCCCTAGTTTTTACCTGGTGGCTTTGTGAGCGTTTAATTTGCGATGTTGTCAGCCCTCAGTTGGACTGTTTTTGAACGCATCATGCGTCTCAGCATTCCTTATGACCATGTGAGACAGAAACGTACACTGGTAGATCTATGAGAACATGTATACAGAAGATCAGGTAGAAGCCTTAAAAATAAGGGAAACCATTGAATAATGACGAAAAGCCCAAGAGGCACTTACAGACCTAGTGCTGTGAGCTTTACCAAGAAAGGGGGAAACCCAATCTTTGAACCATAGGCTTGAACAATGGTCTGTCTGAGCCACCTAGTGATAGTGAAACATGAAGTCGGGGCACACTTCTGGTGTCCGTCTGGTATGAGTAAAGAGGAATCAGTCTTTTTGATGGAAGCAGTTGTTCCCCGCATCCAATTCGCAAAAGCAGGAGATTTTGACCGGCTCTATATGGAGCCGGTTCACACCTCTCCGCTGCGGCACCTGTGTGAATTTGCACAGGAGCCCTGTTCGTCTTTTGGTCAGTTTCAGGTCCGAATTCAGCCTAAATTCAGGCTGAAATCAGACCTGAAACGGTGAATGGGGACGCACTGGACCCCTGCTGTGATCCGCATGCAAAGATAGTCTGAACCCAGCCTAAAGAAGGAAGTCCTGGGTCTCAACACCGCCTTGTTCCTATGCAAGGTCAAAAAGCATTGTTTGCACGATAAGGCTACCGATTCAGATACTGGCCTCACAGAGGTAATGGCCACAAGGAAAACAATCTTGTGAATGGGAGAAGAAAAAGAAATGTCTCTAGGTTAACATGGTGGCTTCTGAAGTGCAGAGAGAACAAAATTCTGATCCCATGGAAGCATAGGGTAGCAGACAGGAAACCACATAGGAGAACAGCCCAACCCAACACCAAGGTCTTAACCAAAGAGTAGAGACTTGACCTTAGATGCTGAGAGACAGTAGCTAGTCCTGATCCAACTGCAGGAAAAAAAGAATTCATCCCAGGAAGAAATTCCTGGGTTGAAAGCCCCTAGACATTACACTAAGCAAAGTAAGCTTTCCACGTCCAGTAATAAACTTTGCAGGAAGTGGACTTTCTAGCCTTGAGAATCGTAAACTTGTTCCTAAGAAAATGGGCTTAAACAGTGATGCAGTTAAAGCCAGCAATCAAGAAGCAAGGTGGTAAACCTGCCCTTGGGTCAGTATATATGGAAGGTCTGGCCAAAGAAGCCTCTGCTAAATGTCTTACCAGATTGGAGTACCACATTCCATGGGCCAATTCAGGGTAATGAGAATCAATGGAATGCCCTCCATCTTGATCTTGTGGAGCAGGCGCGAAAGGTTTTAAGGGAAGGAAAGGCATAGATCAGGGTGTATGATCTCACCAAGTCACCAAAACATCCATTGCTGCCATTTCCAGTGGATCCCTGCAGCTGGATACAACCTTGTCCAGTTTGTTGATGAATCTGGAAGTCACCCCCACCTGTGACACAGGTCTTTGAATACATTTTATGTGTAGAGACCACTCTTCAGGATCCAGACACTACCGACTGGCAAAATCTGCAAATTTTCTACACATGGAATGTACACAACTCACAAAGCTTAAATGTGCAGTTCTACCCAGGACAGGATGGGCTCTGCAACTCTTGCTGCAATGAAACCTCTAATTCCTCCCTGCTACTGCCCAAAGCTCCAAGATTTTGATCAGGAGACCAGATTCCTCTGATGACCAAGTCCCTTGCATCAACAAGGTGCCCAGGTCTCCTTAACAGGCTGGTGTCTTTTGTGAAAATCATTCAAAAGATGGGAATAATAGAGTTCTGACTCCAGAGCCACACCTTTGGTGTCAAGCTATTTAGCCTGTCCAGAGACAGAAACCATTTGTGCTACATTCACAGAATACTGCATTGCTGATGTCTGGAGTGAACTTGGACAAAGAGAGTCAAATGGCTGGACAGTCGGTGAATATTGTCTGACAGAACTCTCGCTGACTGTCCTCTTAACAGGAGGTCATCCCATATGGAAGTATCCCATAGTGATGTCGCCACAACAGAGCCATCACTAAATTCCTGAGGTGCAGAGGATAGGCCGAATGGCAGGGGCATAAACTAGTTGAGTGGCCCTACCACAAACTGAAGTAAGCGATGGTCCACTGGAAAATGAGCACATGTACAGTGGGGCAAAAAAGTATTTAGTCAGCCACCAATTGTGCAAGTTTTCCCACTTAAAAAGATGAGAGAGGCCTGTAATTGTCATCATAGGTATACCTCAACTATGAGAGACAAAATGTGGAAACAAATCCAGACAATCACATTGTCTGATTTTTGAAAGAATTTATTTGCAAATTATGGCGGAAAATAAGTATTTGGTCACCTACAAACAAGCAAGATTTCTGACTCTTACAGACATGCATCTTCTTCTTTAACCACTGGGCACTTAAACCCTCTTAATAACCAGACCAATTTTCAGCTTTTGGTGCTCTCACATTTTGAATGACAATTACTCAGTCACGCAACACTGTATCTATATTCTGTCTGTATTCCTTATTTTTTGCGATATAAAAGAAAAAAGCATTTTTCTTCGTTTCTGTTATAAAATTTTGCAAATTAGTAATTTTTCTTCATATATTTTGGCTAAAATTTATACCGCTACATATCTTTGGTAAAAATAACCCAAATCGTTGGATATTATTTGGTCTTTGTGAAGGTTATAGAGTCCAAAAGCTTTGGTGGCAATCTCTGAAAATTGATCACACCTGAAGTACTGACGGCCTATCTCATTTCTTGAGACCCTAACATGCCAGAAAAGTACAAATACCCCCCAAATGACCCCTTTTTGGAAAGAAGACATTCCAAGGTATTTAGAAAGATGCATGGTGAGTTTTTTGAAGTTGTCATTTTTTCCCACAATTCTTTGCAAAATCAAGTTTTTTTTTTTTTTTTTTTTTTCACAAAATTGTCATATTAGCAGGTTATTTCTCACACACAGCATATGCATACCACAAATTACACCCCAAAACACATTCTGCTATTACTCCCGAGTATACCACATGTGTGAGACTTTTACACAGCGTGGCCACATACAGAGGCCCAACATGCATAGAGCACCTTCAGGCGTTCTGGAGCACCCAGGGCAATTCTGACATTTCTCTCCTACATGTAAAAATCATCATTTATTTGCTAGAAAATTACATAGAACCCCAAAACATTATATATGTTTTTTTAGCAAAGACCCTAGAGAATGCAATAGCGGTCGTTGCAACTTTTTATCTTGCACGATATTTGCGCAGCAATTTTTCGAAAGCGTTTTTTTTGGAAAAAAAACTGTTTTGTGCTTTAAAAAAAAACAAAACAGTAAGGTTAGCCCAATGTTTTTGCATAATATGAAAGATGAAGTTACGCCGAGTAAATAGATACCTAACATGTCACCTTTCAAAATTGCACACGCCAAACTTCGCTACTTAAAAATCCCCATAGGTGACGCTTTAAAATTTTTTACTGGTTACAAATTTTGAGTTACAGAGGAGGTCTAGGACCAAAATTATTGCTCTCGCTCTACCGATCGTAGCAATACCTCACATGTGTGGTTTGAACACCGTTTTCATATGTGGGCGGGACTTACGTATGCGTTCGCTTCTGCATGCGAGCACACGGACAGGGGCGCTTTAAAAAAATTTTTTTTTTTTTATTGTTCATTTTACTTTATTTTAGTTTGACACTTTTTTCCCCAAAAAAATTTTTTTGATCACTTTTATTCCTATTACAAGGAATGTAAACATCCCTTGTAATAGGAATATGGCATGACAGGTCCTCTTTACAGTGAGATATGGGGTCAATAAGACCCCACATCTCACCTCTAGGCTGTGCCTGAAATAAAAAAAAAAAAACGATCCTGGCTTAGATCGTAGCGGTGAGTGTGTAGAAGCACCGGAGGGCAGCAGGAGGGGGGGACGCCCCCTCTCGCCTCCCGTAAGAACGATCAAGCAATGTAACAGCCGCTATAATCCTTCTTATGGTGTAGGGAATCGCCGGCTGAAAAAGCTGATATCTGAATGATGCCTGTAGCTGCAGGCATCTTTCAGATATCCCCGCACAAAGTCAAGGACGTCGTATGACAGCAGGCGGGAAGTGGTTAAAACGCCTTTTTTTTTTGACACAAAGTTGTCCATTTATACAATATTTCTAACACATAGCATGTACATACCAAAAATGACACCCCAAAATAGATTCTCCTTCTCCTCCTGAGTACGGCGATACCACATGTGTGAGACTTCCACAGCCTGGCCACATACAGAGGCCGAGTACAGCCGAGTATGGCTGAGTATGGCAGGGTATGGCTGAGCATGGCTGGGGATTGCAGAGTATTGCTGAGTATGACTGGGTATGGCAGAGTATGGCTGGGTATCACCGAGTATGGTTGGGTATTGTGGGGTATTGCAGAGTATGGCTGGGTATGGCAGAGTATTGCAGATTTTTGCGGGGTATGGCAGAGTATCACCGAGTATGGCTGGGTATTGCGGGGTATGGCAGAGTATTGCGGGGTATGGCAGAGTATTGTGGGGTATTGCAGAGTATTGTGGGCTATTTCGGGGTATTGCCGGGTATTGCATGGTATGGCAGAGTATTGCGGGGTATTGCAGAGTATTGTGGGGTATTGCAGAGTATTGTGGGGTATTGCAGAGTATTGTGGGGCATTGCAGAGTTTTGTGGGCCATTGCAGAGTATTGTACAGCATTGCAGGGCATTGCAGAGTAGTGAGGGATGGCTGAGCACATGGATGGATGGATGTCACTGTGCAGCGCACAGTGGGCACTACAGATGCAGCCCACAGCGCTGCTACCATCTATCCATCCCCCTCTCCGCTCACAGTGTACCGATCGGTACACAGGAGGGGAGGAGAGGAACCGGCGTCATGACATGACGCCGGTTTGTTTACATGTGATCGCTCCATCATTTGACAGAGCAATCACATGGTAAAGGGCCGCAATTAGCGGCCATTTACCAAGATCCGTGATGCGCCGGGTCCTCTGCACCCGGCGGTCACGGATGCTCTTGAGTGCACGCCCTAGGGGGCGCGCGAGAGCGGAATTCTGGGAGGACGTCCCTGGACGCCCTCCCAGAGTTAAGCAACCGCCCTGTAGCCTTCATTTGGCTATGGGCCGGTTGTTAAGTGGTTAATAGGCTCCTCTGTCCTCCACTCATTACCTGTATTAATGGCACCTGTTTGAACTTGTTATCAGTATAAAAGACATCTGTCCACAACCTCAAACAGTCACACTCCAAACTCCACTATGGTGAAGACCAAAGAGCTGTCGAAGGACACCAGAAACAAAATTGTAGACCTGCACCAGGCTGGGAAGACTGAATCTGCATTAAGCAAGCAGCTTGGTGTGAAGAAATCAACTGTGGGAGCAATAATTAGAAAATGGAAGACATACAAGACCACTGATAATCTCCCTCGATCTGGGGTTCCACGCAAGATCTCACCCCGTGGGGTCAAAATGATCACAAGAACGGTGAGCAAAAATTACAGAACCACACAGGGGGACCTAGTGAATGACCTGCAGAGAGCTGGGACCAATGTAACAAAGGCTACCATCAGTAACGCACTACGCCGCCAGGGACTCAGATCCTGCAGTGCCAGACGCATCCCCCTGCTTAAGCCAGTACATGTCCGGGCCCATCTGAGGTTTGCTAGAGAGCATTTGGATGATCCAGAAGAGGATTGGGAGAATATCATATGGTCAGATGAATCCAAAGTAGAACTTTTTGGTAGAAACACAACTTGTCGTGTTTGGAGGAGAGAGAATGCTGAGTTGCAACCAAAGAACACCATACCTACTATGAAGCATGGGGGGGTGGCAACATCATGCTTTGGGGCTGTTTCTCTGCAAAGGGAACAGGATGACTGATCCGTGTACATGAAAGAATGAATGGGGCCATGTATCGTGAGATTTTGAGTGCAAACTTCCTCCCATCAGCAAGGGCATTGAAGATAAAACGTGGCTGGGTCTCTCAGCATGACAATGATCCCAAACACACTGCCCAATGAAGGAGTGGCTTCATAAGAAGCATTTCAAGGTCCTGGAGTGGCCTAGCCAGTCTCCAGATCTCAAACTCATAGAAAACCTTTGGAGGGAGTTGAAAGTCCGTGTTGCCCAGCGACAGCCCCAAAACATTACTGCTCTAGAGGAGATCTGCATGGAGGAATGGGCCAACATACCAGCAACAGTGTGTGACAACCTTGTGAAGACTTACAGACAGCGTTTGACCTCTGTCATTGCCAACAAAGGATATATAACAAAGTATTGAGATGAACTTTTGATATTGACCAAATACTTATTTTCCACCATAATTTGCAAATAAATTCTTTCAAAAATCAGACAATGTGATTGTCTGGATTTGTTTCCACATTTTGTCTCTCATAGTTGAGGTATACTTATGATGACAATTACAGACCTCTCTCATCTTTTTAAGTGGGAGAACTTGCACAATTGGTGGCTGACTAAATACTTTTTTGCCCCACTGTAAGTAAGCTTCTTTGATATCCACAGAAGCCAGAAAGTCTTCCTAATGAAGGGCAGCAATAACTGTTCCGATGGATTTCATTTGGAAGTTTAGGGACTGAATGTAAACGTTTTGTGCCTTGAGGTCCAAGATGGGGCAAATGCCCTCTGTGGATTTTGAAACAGTGAACAGATTAACACTCTTAAATGGTTCTGTCACAGGGCCCAGGGCAATACCACCCTGATCTAGAAGACACAAGACAGTCCTATGGAGATCTACTAGTCTATGTGGATGCACAGGAAGAATGAAAATGAGGAGAGGGCAGGGAATGAAACTTCAGCCCTGGGACACCACCTGCTGCACCTAGGTATCTGGAATGCAAGCTGTCCAAGCTTCTGCAAAGGTCAACAATTGTCCACAGACGCTAGAACGGCTTATGTGAGAATTTGGCAGACTTTGGAATTTGCAGATGGATGGGGAGCCAAGTTGCTTGAGGGGCCTTGACGCTAAATTTAAGGGAGTAGAGAAGAAAAAGAGACAGAGAGGCAAACAGATGACTTCACAGTAAGCTCCTTAGACATTTTATGCTCATGATGAGGAGTGTGCCTGCCACCAGTAGCATCCTTGAAATCAAGAGCCAGTTTGAAGATGAGCTGTCCCTCGTAGGCCATGAGGATCAAATGTTTCTTACAAGACAGCTCCACAGTTCAGCACTATAGCCAAAGTGCCCTACTCATGTGCACTGACAGGAGTCACATGCGAGAAATAAAATACTGGGGATGAGCAGTGCCCTGGCCACCAGTAGCATCCTTATTGATATCAAGAAACCGTTTGAAGAGAAACTATCCTTCAATGTCCTGTGTGTAAGGGGCAATAGTGGGTAATCACCACGCTACTAAATATAAGTAGTGAAATAAATGAAAGGCTTGCAGCTGAGCACTGTTGTGTGTTCCCACACCTAAATGAAGAATGTGACAAAAATGCAGTGCTGCCTTCACTAAAGAGTGTTAACAATGGTGGAGGGACCCCCTCAATGTGTGAGAAAGGGGACAAACTATAAAATTATGTGCACAAGGTGAACATGAATGCGCTTTCCTCTTACATGGCTCTAAAGTTATGGCAAGGTTTTCTCCAAAACCTTGCAGAACTGCTCTGCATTATGCATGGTAATGAGGGACTCGCCCTCTCTTTAATTTGGCTCAAAAAGGGTTGAAAACAAGTCATCATTATGCATTGCCATTAAAAAGTTGTTAATGAAGGCAGTGCTGTATTTTTTAGTCTCATCTGACAAAAGTTTTACCTATTCCCTATACTTTATTCAAAACCAAAGAAAAAATTCAGACCCAAGATATACTTTAATGAAGGGGCAGGGTGTGGAGGGACTTATTATATAGGATATTCCCACTCCTAGAGAAGATAATAAGGATGTGAGAGGTACGCCCTCGTTTCATAAAATCACTTGACATGCTACCTTCTTATAATAAAAGCCTTCTATTGTACAACATATATTTTCAATATTTTTCTTAGGCAATTGATGCTCATTTTCAATCTCTTCGATTCTTTTTTTTATTTATTTTTTTTTATTATTGGGTGTCTTTGTGGCAGCAAAAGTTTCCATTGCGTTACTAACCTCTTGCTAATCGCAAATAAATGTGACGGCAGGAAAGTGGGCCTGAGGTGGTGTGCTGAGAGCGCAGTCCATGTACAGTCACTGACAGCACATCATGTGACCACTGTGAGAGCCAATAACTGCAATCACACGATAGAACAGCCACCTCTTGGTAACAAAGAAGACCAAGCCTTTTCTGGAACTTTTTGTTTACTAATTTAAATTAGTATTGTTTGCTAAAGAAATTACTTAGAACCCCAAACATTATATATTATTTTTAGCAGAGACCCTATAGAATGAAATGGCGAACATTGCAATGTTTTAATGTTACACAGTATTTGCACAGTGGTCTTTCAAACGCATTCTTTTTGGGAAAAAATACACTTTAATGAATAAAAATTAAAAAAAAAAAACAATAATTACCCCAATGTTTTTGTATAATGTGAAAGATGATGTTACGCCAAGTAAATAGATACCGAACGTGTCATGCTTTAAAATTGTGCGCGCTCGTGGAATGGCGAAAAACGCTTTAAAAATGTTTAGAGTTGCAGCGGAGGTCTAGAACTAGAATTCTTGTTCTCGCTCTAACGATCAGGGCAATACCTCACCTGTGTGGTTTGACCATGCTTCTATATGTGGGCCTGACTTATGTATGCGTTCGCTTCTGCGTGCAAGCACAGAGGGATGGGTCAGATTTACATTTTTATTTTTTCTTATTTATTTTACTTTTTATTTTTACACTGTCCCTTTTTTTTTTATCACTTTTATTCCTATAACAAGAAATGTAAACATCCCTTGCAATAGAAATAAGGATGACAGATCCTCTTTATTGAAAGATCTGGAGTCAAAAAGACCCCAGATCTCTCATTTACCTTTAAAAAAAAAAAAAAAACAGTATTGGTTTTGGCCAGAGAACCGGAAGCAACGTCATACATCGCTCCGGTCCTCCAAGGGCATAGAGACGAGTGGCAGCCATCTTGGCCTCACTGGACTTCCTGCCCAGCAAATGGCCACATCGGATCGCTTCTGGGATTTACTGATGGGTGCGGTACGTCTGGGATGGACAAGGAAGTGGCAGGAGGGGACACCCCTCCCACTGCTTCTAAAAGTCATCCTGTACCGAATCCACCTGCGGGACTACTTTTATTCAGGCATAGTAAAAAATGATATCGGTGTTATGGCAGCCAGCTGGGCACTATGGGCCAATCGGCAAGTGGTTAAACAATATTTATGTATACAACCTACTACACATGTGCTTACCTCCTGGAGCTCCACCCATAGTGTGCGTGGATTGGCTGCTGAGCCATAGTGCAGCTCCACCCCTGGTAGTGTGTTGCTATCCAGAGGACGCAGAGTACGCATGCTCTGTACGTCTTGTAAGCTGACAGTGGTATGCGGTTTCTGTATATAGAAGAAATTTACTGGTTACTACATATGATTAGTTAGACATCAGAGAATTCTACATAGAATACAGCAATACAGAAGCAATCTTTAGTGAAGCAAGAACATGGACAGTAGTCTGTGTTAAAGACAATATTGTCTGCAAGAGAGATACAACGGTGCTGTCTTCTCCTGTATTCATTCCAGGTTAGACATGGCACCAAGTATTATCTAATATAAAAAAGGTGTTCTGCTTTCCAGGTTCTTGTGGTAACAGAATATTATCAGAACACACAGATCTATAGTATGTGTTGTCAGAACATTCCCTTGCAGTGCTCATATAGCTACAACTTCTATAGTAAAACTTATCCTACAACTGCTGCAAAACCTCCATCTGCAGCAGTAATTTTTCTGCCTCTTATATGATATGAACATGTTTTTGAACTGGGTGAAGAAAAGGATAGTCGGGAACAAAGACAGAAATAGCTAAAAACTTTTGTCCTTTCTATCACGATAATGCATCTAAAACTTTTCTATACATTCAAATCTAAAGTCCAGATCCAGCCAACTTTTGTAATATAACAGGGAAGAGCAAATACCACTGTCATTACTGTTTGCAACTGGTTGGGAAGATCTTACTTCTCACTCTGCCCCAAATAGGGCTTGTTCTCACATGCAGCAGCCTTTTGCCACCCCTCTGAAAGGTGATCAGTGGTGGATCACTTTTCAAAGGGCAGTTGACAGGCAATATTTTTCTCCCTCACTGCCCTTTTTTTTTTTAAAGGTAACTTTTATTGTACAGTATATAAAACATACACGTATACATAGAAAACAAAGACAAAAACAAAAAGAGAATTGAACAGTTATATCTCAAGTATCATCATACAATGCAAACCAGATGTCCACTTCATACACCGATAATATATAATGGAAGGGCAGTTATACAACACTAGTTCACCAAAATACGTAAGGCTGGGTTCACACTATTGCCGCATGTGGCTCACAGCAGTGGTGGGAGCGTCCCCGTTCACCATTTCAGGTCCGATTTCAGCCTGAATTTTTGGGCTGAATTCGGATCTGAAACGGACCAAAAGATGCACAGGACTCCTGTGCAAATTTGCACCAGAGCCGCAGCCGGGATATGTGAACCGGCTCCATAGAGAGCGGGTCACAATCTCCTACCATGCGAATTGGATGCAGAGAAAGCCACATCCAATTCGCATAGGTGTGAACCCAGCCTAAAATATAAATAATCAAAAAACAATCCATATAAGCAGCAGAATAAACCCTACTGGACCCTAGGTCCAGTCAGCACCTTAAATATCACCTGAAGTATTTGGTGGTATAGTACAAGTTGAGATCACCCAAGGGTCCCAAATTTTATCATATTTTTGGGGGCAACCCCTAGCTTCGTAGGTCAGTTTGTATAATGTGATTACTAAGGTTCAGCTCACTGCCCTTTTTAACCCTCAAAAGGCACCACCACAGGGCAGTTGCACTGTGGTTCCATTAACTCAGTGTGGAGAAATGAGACAGATTACTGTTTCAGGTGAGTATAATGATCCACCAAAAAGAAAGGGCTGGGTGCTAGCTCCAGGTCACAACTGTGAACATGTAGACCAAGTGAGAAAAATTAGCTGCACGCCAACATGCGTCCAACAGGTTTATTGAAAGACTGCCACCAGGACTAAAACAATGGACCAAGGGGTGACAACATTTCACACTTACATTGTGCTTCTTCAAAAGGATGTGTGAAACGTCGTCACCCCTTGGTCCGTTATTTTAGTCCTGATGGCAGTCTTTCAATAAACCTGTTGGACGGATGTTGGTGTGCAGCTAATTTTTCTCACTTGTTTCTCAAACTGTGTGCCGGGGCACATTTGCCGGTGTGCTGCAGGGAGCCTGAGAACCATAACTGTAACAGCGGCCGGCCGATGTTGCATTCTGGGAGTTGTAGTCTGCGCTTGCAGTGCGTTTTGAATCCCTCGTTTTTTCTTTTTCTCTTTAAACACACTGTAAATACAATGTACATTGCTGGTTGCTAAGGAAGGGGCTGGTGTTCTGCAGAGAAAGATCCGGCCAGCGGATAAGGACCCCCCTGTACTGCACATGTGCAGTACAAACTGCTACGGTGATGCCGAAAATTGATGAACATAAACAGCTGTGAGTGAACTCTACACCGCGCATGCGCAATTAACATGACATTCTACCAAACTATGCCGCATGCTCCTGATACTCGTGCTATTCTGCAAGGGGCGGCTCTATTATTACTGTTATATCTGTAGGCATCCTCCTCTTACACGATATAACAGTAATAATAGACCTGCCCCTTGCAGAGTAGCACGAACATCGGGAGCATGGGCATCGTCTGGTACAATGTCATGTTAATTCCGCATGCGTGATGTAAAGCTCACTCACAGCTCTTTATGTGCGGCAATTTTCGCCAGCTCCGTAGTCCTTCGTACTGCGCAAGCGCTGCGCAGTACAGGGGGGTCCTTATCCGCTGGCCGGATCTTTCACGGCAGAACACCAGCCCCTTCCTTAGCAACCAGCAATGTACATTGTATTTACAGTGTGTTTAAAGAGAAAAAGAAAAAACGAGGGATTCAAAACGCACTGCAAAACTTGCCTGAAAGACGCATCAAGCACAGCCGCATAGATATGAACCTAGCCTTAAAGAAAAAATCATGATGTCATGAACTTGGGAATTTAAACGGTGTATACAAATTAAAGAATTGGCCTTCAATGAAAACATGTCAAAGTGATTAACAGGTCCTTTAATTCAATAGGTGTCCCCACTGGGCATTAAGGAAGTTTGCAGTAGGTGGGCCAAATCTGACTTTTGCAGGGAAAGTCACAATTTGTATATTTCGCTGGATAGAAGACTGCATAATATTAAAAGGCAATATATTAATATTTATCTGACTTGAAGTGGTATTAAACCCAAAAATGTCATTTATTGCAGCTTACATTAGTTTTCTCCCTCTGTTTTCACCTGATGATCTAGCCAGTAACACACCTCCTGTATTAGAGTGCTCTCACTCTGGATGAAGGAGCACAGGGGCACCTTTGGACAGCAGCATTGTTAAATTGTTAATCGGGGGGGGGGGGGGGGGGGGAGTGTTAGCTGGAGTATGGCTTCAATTTGTTGGTGTATTTAAATCTGCTAGTACAGCTAACACTATAAGCAGTTTGCAAACAGCTTTTTTTGCATTTTGAGGTAAAGGTTTTATATACATAAAAGCTGATCATTGTACGAACCCCTGCTAGGGTTAAATGGTTTGTATCATGCCTGTAACTAATACATTCTTCCGAAAAGCTTGTTCTTTTGAAAAATAGCAGACTTATAGGCTGGTTCACCAGGTGAAAATAGAAGAAAGAAAGCCTAATGCCGCTTACACACGATCAGGATTTTGGTCGGAAAAAGATATGATGGCTTTTCCGACGGGATTCCGCTCAAGCTTGTCTTGTATACACATGGTCACACAAAAGTTCTCTGAACTTTCGACCGTCAAGAACGCGGTGATGTACAACACTACGACGAGCCGAGAAAATGAAGTTCAATTCTTCCGAGCATGCATCAAATTGTTTGAGCATGCTTGATTTTTTTTCGCGTCTGAATTGCATACAGACGATCGCTTTTTCGGATAGGAACTTTTTCCGACCGAAAAATCTTTTGCTGGCTGGAATTCCAGCAAAAGTCCGATGGAGCATACACACGGTCGCATTTTCCGACCAAAGGCTCACATCGGTCTTTTGCTGGCGGAATTAATGGCCCAAACTTTTTAAAGTATTGGATAGAGTAGGAAAGGATTAGCACCAATGCCAGATTTTTATTGCTGTCCTTTATGGGGAGATTCATACTCTTTATTGTCTGGCTTGGCATAGCTACCAGCACTGAAAGTGATGGCAAATCCAAAAGTTTACCCAGAAGCATCAAGTGAGGAGACCTCTTCTAATAGGGAGCCCTGTTCTGGTGACAACTAGGAGATGTTATTTCACTTTCAGACAAATCTCCTCTCACCTTCTGTTGTGTCCTTCCTGGACAGGAAATGAAGGGAAATCACCCTGACTGGACAGACAGCAAAAGCCACCCTTTTTAGCTTTAGATCATTTTATTCTGTTTTTATTTAAAATAAAGAAAATATGAACAAAATCAATAAACGCTTCAAGCATAGTTTTAGGTGCCATATACTGTACATTTATGACACTTGAGGAGTCAAAGCCTCTAGTGTGGAAATATTGCTATAAATCTGTAAGCAGGGACCATTGGACACTTACCTGACTGTTATTTTGGAGTATAATAAGTTGATGGTCATTCACTGCTACAAAGCATGGGGAGATCACATCAGGCTCACTGATCCTTTGAATGCTAAATATAGTGTAGTCAAACAGTGGCAGAGCAGACACAGTTTCTAAAGAACAAAGCAGAATGGTACATTAGAGAGCTGAAAAACATGCCGACACTTTTATAATGCTGTTACGTAAAGGGTTTTAGTAGAAATTCACATATTTCTACCTGTACCCTTAAAGCTCTAATGAGCCTTCAATTTAAATCAGCAACATATGTTTCTGATGCCTCAAAACAATGGGTGTCTAACAGTTGCTTTTCTTTAGAAAGCAGCTACATCCTGAGTACAAACATCAGTCCCCTACCAGCATGCTGCAGAGCAGGACACGTTCTCTCTGTGTGGAAGCTGTGGTCTCTCTGCAGAGGTCAAACATACCCCCTGCTGCGTCAGAGCTGGAGCTCTCCAATTACCAGGGAGCCTGAGCTGATTGGAGGCATCCACCTCAGACTCAGCAGGGGGTGTGTAAGATCTTTACAGAGAAAACACTGCTTCCATGCAGAGTGCAAAGGCATTTCTCTGCAGCATGCTGGCAAGAGGCTTTTTTTTACATCAGTTTATATTAAAGGATAAGTTCACCTTTTAAAAAAATAAAATAAATGCACATCTTTTTACAGGTAAAAAATGTGCATTTATTTTTTATTTTGAGCCTGGGAAGCACTGCACCCACGATCAATAGCTCGTGGGTGCTATGCAGGGCTCTTGCAGACTGTGTGTAAGCTGTTTGGCCGTACATCGGGGTGGTGCGGGGGGCCGGTGAATTTTTACATGAATATGGGTGTATCATGTTGCAAAGGGTGAACTTGTTTTTCTATATATATAGCGTACCCCCGTAGGATCCCCTGGCGTATATGCTCCTATTTCCCCTTTAGAGCACAAGCTGGATTTCCTGCTCTGCTCCACTGGCTCCAAAAGATGTGTCTACCCTGGGACCTTCAAACTACGGCCCTTCAGCTGTTGCCGAACTACACGTCCCATGAGGCATTGTAAAACACTGACATTCACAGACCTGACTAAGCATGATGGGAATTGTAGTTTCTGAACCACTGGAGGGCCCTCAATGCAATGCACTGGATAGGGAGAGGGAGCATGGGATACCCCGATGAACTGCAAAACTGAAAAACTAGAAGACTCAATTTCTAGCTGCACTGCACAAATGGAATGTCCCACAGAATCTCCTATGCTGTTGGTGAGATGTACTCCTTCCAGAGTTAAAAGCTACACACAGTCACTTGCCCTCAGCACTGGGGTAGTCATCTGCTCACTCCTGCCAATATCCACCAGGCTCTTCCTAGCAAGGGAGAGGCTCCGGCACCAGGGGACAGAGCCTCCTCACAGGGGTCTTCTGCAGGACTGCAGTTGTGACTCTGCATAGTAACCACGGGGAGATTGGCTAAACTCTTTACCATGTAGACTGCAGCTCCTGAGGACTCTGCTTTTTAACTGGGGACACTTTCTATCCAGGGATAACCTCATGAAGGCTGGGACTGTCCCTGGAAACATCTGGTTATTTTATACTAGATTTCCCTAGTTAATATGCACACTCACACAACAATGTATTTAGCAGAACATCATAAAACCAATAAGTCAGCACATAAGAAGAATACAATAAACTAATGACAAGAAAAATCTATCCTTACCTAAAAAGCGGAGCTTGGCCTGCTGGACAGTCAAGTTATGCAATGACCGCAGCTCCTGCATGAGGTATTGCTGCACACTTTGCAGGTTCAAGCGATTCTGCACAGAGCTGGGAATGTAACTCAGAAGCTCCTGTCTGTAGAAAAGAATTTGTACAAAACTGATTTTCAAAATCTACACAAAAACATATCCATCAAAACATTTCATTCCTATGGCCCTGCTGTACCTGACTTTTTTTTCAGTGCAGTGTGTGTGTGCATTCACTTTCATGCGTTGAAGGGTCAGGTGTGTTGTCTACTGCTTTGACATTCATTGGGGGGGCCCATTAGAAACAAAAGGTTTGCTCCACATAATACATGTGCAACATACAAGTTAAAACATGCACAAATAAGCGTAAAACCACGCTAAAAGAGAAAATCCTTTATCTTTACCTAGATAGATTAATTGTATAAGCTACTCTCAAGAGGAATGTTACTCTTTTCTATGGTGCTTGGCAGGGTTTTTTTTCTCAGAGAAAAGGTGCAGGAACTCAACCATGCCCGCCACACACACATACCTGCCAAATGGCATCAAATAGTAGCTCTTCCCTCTGCATAAAACCCCCTCCCTCCACTGCCCTCATCTTCTCCCCACTCCTTAAAAGCTCCACCATCTGTCATATGTCATACCTTTGTTGCAATATTAACCTGAAACACCTATCCGGCTGTAGTACCTCCCAGCATACTATACTATACTACAGTCACTTGCAAGGGAGCTCATGCAGTAGGAGCATCAACAACTGGTCGGAAAAAATGGAGACCACAGAAGGTGCAGCCTACCACTCGCCCTCTCCTGCCCATGACTGCACTGAACCCTGGGTACCTGTTCTGTATCTCCCTTGTTCCTGTCAGGCACTCTGTGGGATCTGTGCAGGAGATCTGACCTGTGGGAGCTACTGGGAGATAAGCTATTACTTGTAAACGCAGAAGCTTCAATGTTACCAAGTGATAGTGGTGAGCAGGGAGCAGAAGACCTGAGCCAGAGGTGGTGGAACTGAGTTCCCCCTAGTTCCTGCTGAAAAAAAGCCCTGGTGCTTGGGGTATTATGATGTGAGTAAAAGGGCAGTAGGAAAATATCAGGTCCCCTCCCCTGCTAGACAGGGTTGAGTGGGGTGACAAAGCTATAAAAAATGTAGGGCTGGATGGACAAATAGACAAATCCTTTGGTAAAACATTTCATCATTTGCACATATAACTGTTTTTCCTAAAGTTCAGCTTTAACGGGAATTTGCCCTCACTTTGAAGAGATGTTCACTCACTTTCTATTGTGAGAAACACTTCAAACACTTCAAACTTTTCACTAGACCTGTTTCCTTGTTTGCCATTCCATTTTCATGTTTTTTTATTTGTAGTTTATCAGTCACTAATAATTCCAGTGATTGACTCCAAATAATCACAGTAACAACACTTTAACAGTTTTAGACAACCTAAGGCTGGAAACAAACACTGGCAGAAGCAAGAGGCTGATCCTCTAGTTTCAGAGGGGTGTGCACTGCATCAATAGGGGTCAAAACCAAAACTGTTTCATTTAATTTGGACGTAATTGTGGTAGGCTGCAACTCCTCAGGGGTAATCTCATCATTCAAGGACTTGAGTGACTCAAAATCAGAGACATTGGGGACAATGATTCAGCAGCTGCCAAGGCTGTAGGTAGATCAGACACAGAAACCGCTGGAGAGCACAGAAGCATGCTCCTAGCCTCTGCAGTCAGAATCAGCTAAAAACTGTGATTTGGGTCATAAAACCTTACATAGCCATTGCAAAACCTCATCTGACAAGGCACAAGACCCAGCCAGACCCAATGGAAATAAAGAGGATTCCGAGGATGGGGCAGACTCTAAAAGTAGAGGACAACATGACTTCAGGTTGCAGACCTCAGCACCCTCAGTAGGCTAGCTGCAAGCAGCACTGGAGCTGTTAGTGGAAAGTAAGCTGGGGCACCTAGGTAAAACAGGACTGTTCCTCACCATGTCTAGAATCGGACATGTTGCCACTGTGTCGTGGTAAAGCAATATATAGGCTCAGGGTAAGAGGCAAGGCCTCAAGTATTCACGATACCTGGACTGTTGGTAGTGGTAGCAGACGAGGGATAGAAAGCCAGAAGTGACCAAAGTCACTGAAGGTGGCAGCAGGAAGTTGCACTTTGCTTGTTGTATGCAGGAACAGCAGTGGGGAGAGGCTTCCTTGATGCTGTATGGTGGAAAAGTGAACACATGCAACTCTCCACCCAGTGGTTGACATTAGTGCCTAATTCCACAGTTTAAAACCATTCCACAGATAGACCAGCAGAAAATGTGGAATAATGGCGCTCAGCGTCCTATGCAAATGAAGTAACTCCTGGTGCTCGGCCCAACCGTCCAACTCATTAAGTGCGCCTTCAGACACAAGGAAAGAGGATTGCTTTGACCAGAACAGAGCCTTGCCCCAGGGTGTCCGAATGTCACTGTCAGGGTATCTCTGCAATATCCTGTCCAGTGGGGTCAGGACGTTGGATTCAGAAAGCCAGGCTGAGGAAGACAATGCTGAATAGCTGCAATTGGAGATAAACACCTGCAGCAATGTACAGAAGAGTGTTCATTTAGGAAAAAAATCAAAGAATAAAAAATAAAAATAGGTTAGTCTTTATTACAGCAGAGCTGAAGGAAAGACACCCATCCTCTTAGCACACTAGGAAAAACAATGCTGGTATTAAGAAGGGTTTTTTTGTTTGCCAGTCTTTAATCCTCTTGTGGGTGGCAGTATAACCCGATCGTTAAAGACTTTGTCCTTCAATGGACAAGAACAATAAAAGTTATAGCTACTTCCACTGCAATTCTGGAAATGTATGGCCAAGTTAGTACACGTTTATATGTGTGTATTCATACAACAGTAATTCAGATCACCATCAATGTACCCAAACTGCATACTTTAAGGACATATGTTCTGGATTTTACTCACTTGTCCGGAGGAGTATTCATCCCTTTTATTTTATGAAGAATGGCTGACACTGTCCCTGTGAACATCTCCAGTTTATCTTGTGGGCTCAGTAACAAAGCTTTACCTTGCATGTACTCATGTCGCACCTAGAGGAAAAATACAGGTTTGACTACTGCACTAATATACATACAATGCTAACTTTTGGTATTTTAACCTATATTAATTTGATGTAGTGATATGCTTCAGCCTTTTATTTATTTATTTTTTCAACAATAATTTGTATTTATTTTATCAAACAAATACAAATCAATTGAAGTTGCTGCATATATGCTTCAGCCTTTTATATCTTATATTGGATACTTATGTGAATTTTCATATATATATATATATATATATATATATACACACAGTATCTCACAAAGTGAGTACACCCCTCACATTTTTGTAAATATTTTATTATATCTTTTCATGTGACAACACTGAAGAAATGACACTTTGCTACAATGTAAAGTAGTGAGTGTACAGCTTGTATAACAGTGTAAATTTGCTGTCCCTTCAAAATAAGTCAACACACAGCCATTAATGTCTAAACCACTAGCAACAAAAGTGAGTACACCCCTAAGTGAAAATGTCCAAATTTGGCACAATTAGCCATTTTCCCTCCCTGGTGTCATGTGACTCGTTAGTGTTACAAAGTCTCAGGTGTGAATGGGGAGCAGGTGTTTTAATTTGCTGTTATCGCTCTCACTCTCCCATACTGGTCACTGGAAGTTCAACATGGCCTCGCCATGGTCCAACCAAAGAAGTTGAGTGCACGTGCTCAGCGTCATATCCAGAGGTTGTCTTTGGGAAATAGACGTATGAGTGCTGCCAGCATTGCTGCAGAGGTTGAAGGGGTGGGGGGGGGGGGTCAGCCTGTCGGTGCTCAGACCATACGCCGCACACTGCATCAAATTGGTCTGTATGGCTGTTGTCCCAGAAGGAAGCCTCTTCTAAAGATGATGCACAAGAAAGCCCACAATTTGCTGAAGACAAGCAGACTAATGCCGCGTACACACGATTGCACATTCCGACAAAATCCATGTTTTTTTTCCGACGGATGTTGGCTCAAACTTGTCTTGCATACACATGGTCACACAAATGTTGTCGGAAATTCCGAATGTCAAGAACGGGGTGAGGTACAACGCGTACGACGAGCTGAGAAAAATGAAGTTCAATAGCCAGTGCGGAATTGGGCTTGACTTACACTTAAAGGGGTCCATTTATAAAACATATAATATATATATTATAATGCCAGAAGCATTTGGGAAAGTTGAATGAAATGCCCTGTATCTTCTCTAACACATTAATGCCCGTATTGTCAGCTCCATCTAGTAGTCAATAAGCAGTATAGTTTTCTCATCAAGGTATTTCAGAAAACTATACTGCATTTTGGCCAGTAGATGGAGATACAAGCATTAATCTCTTGTTCAACGCGCACAAATGTTTCTGACATTAGTGCAAATTTTTTTTTATGAATAGAGACCCCTAAGGCTGGGTTCACAATGGGGTGATCCCAGACATCTCATATAATTGGCACCACATGCCTGTCAGTGTTGGCAATCTACCAGATTGAAATTTACTGACACGACACCCAAAATTTACTGGCACAGCCACCTTTTTACTGGCATTTCCAAAAGTTACAAAATTACAGTTTTAAGTGCAAAATTAGCAATGTGATTTAAGGTAGATATTAAAGAAAAAAGCATCTTTCTTATTTTATTTTCAATATAGTAAATGGCTAAGGGGCAGGACTCAGGAGGGCAGGAATTTAGAATGGACAGACACACACACAAGAAACTGAGCAGTGTGCAGCAGCACAGATCACCAACGCGTCCCCTCCTGAGTCACAGTGACAGTCTTTCTCCAATGCAGGTAGTCTCTTCGGTCCACTCCGGTCCAAACAGCGCTGACAGTCCCACTTCTGGCTTGCCTTGCTCCTGTCATGAGGCTCTGGCCGCTCCACTTGGCTCCCTTGCGCCATGACATCACATGACACGCTCAGGCACCGTCTCCACCAGACCCGCCCCCCCGCCAGTACCACCCGAACACACTGTAGCAGGCACTTGGATGGTCTCAGCCGGCTCTGGACCTGTTCTGCATATGCGCAGTTCCGAACTAAGCGTCACAGCCATATTTTTTTTTACTGGCAACCTTTTCCTGGCATTTACTGGCAGGAGAAAAGTGCCCGGTTTTTACTGGCTGCCAGTAAAAATACTGACGGTTGGCAACACTTATGCTTGTGCACATCACATGCAATGTCTTTGCAGTGCAAATTCAGCCATACAGTTTGTATGGCTGAAATCACATCGCATTCGGACCAAAATGGTGCAGGACACTTTTTTCTTTTTTTTTTTTTGTCCGCACTGGAATCGGATTGCATGGGTGTTTATAACCGATTTGGGGGTGTCATTGACTTTATATTAACAACCGCTGCGGTTCGCACAGAGCAGTGTGAAGTACCTGCGAGTCAGATGCAATGCGGGAACCCGCACAGGAATTGCTGTGGTTCCCGCATCGCACCAGTGTGAACCGAGCATCAATGTTTTTGGATTATTAGAAAACACAAGGGTCACTCAACTCTGATGACTGAAACCAGCCAGCTGTGCACTGACTAAATGAGGGTCTTCACTACATTGCTTATACTGAGGGCAGCAAATAATGTGCCCACAACCCAAATGTACATTATGTGCTGCCACTGTATAACGACTTTCTTGTTGATGTTATTTCATCTTCAGACATACACTCTGAATGTTATTTCTAAAATACTTCAACATTTTCAATAAAATTAGAAAAAAACAAGTCTTTGGTACCTGGCTGAAATGCACTTGAACATAGAGTTCACTACGTCCCTTCAGTGTCGCTTTCCATGTGACTCTTTTGAACTCCAAGGTCACCGAATTGTCCTGGAGCAGGAAGTCATGAATGTAATCCCCGGGACGCAGAGGCCGTACCATCTCACCTATAAGAAGTAGAATTGGTCACATTTACTTCCTTGTTCCTTCCACTAAACGACAGAATAGACAAGCAGATTGAAACATATGCCTGAACATTAAGCAACCACACAATATTACCTTTGTTCTTGTTGGCAAATATGGCAAATTCTTCCAACTCATTTGGATCAGAGACCATCAACTGTTCACATACCTCGGGGACCAGATCGGCTGCTACCTGGTGGAAGGAAAGAAACACTCTTCATTCATAAGTCTGTTTTAATATCTACCCATGCCAATACCACCAGGGTAACACACTACTCATCACTAGTCAGGTCAGGTCAACACTCTTCTCCCCCTCTTCTTGTGCTCTTGTTCTGAGTTTACATTTGAGGCTAGAAGATTTGGGAAAGTTACTATACTTTAGTTTGTGAATGAACAGGAAGCTGCTCAGCATAGAGCACCTCCCTTTCATATACTGTCCAGTGCAGCTGAGGCTGCAGAGAAAGGAACTGGGAAATCTCTGTCCTCCGTCCCTTTCTCTGTCTCAAAAGTCAGATTTCAGGGGACTGTTTAGACTCCTGATTTTTCACAAAAGCCCCCAACGGGGCTCCTAAGAAGATAGTAATAAAAAAAGAATATTGTAAAAAATAATTTAAAGCGGAGTTCCACCCAAATTTTGAACAATATCTGTATGTATTCTCTTCCTTGCCTAGATGCTGACATGCCGTTTAAAAAAATTTAACTCGCCGTAATTACCTTTTATTTTTCTATTCTTCTTTGCACTTCCTGGTTCTCCTCCCGTGGGAGTAGGCGTGTTTCTAGCCTCTCCCAGACTCCTGGGAGCTAGTCTCAGGCTTCCCAGGATGCCACTGAGCATGTGCGGGAACGAGCGGTGAATGCTGGGAGCACAGCATTCACCACATCCAGGAAATAAATGCTTGTGGGCTTCAAATGCCCACAATGAAGATGGAAACCGCCTGCAGTGAATAATATAAGTTATTCTTTCCGATGAAATCTGACACAGGCGGACATATTACACACAATATGTGAGTATGTAATGCTGAGAAGAAAAGTTTGTGAATTAACTCAAAAAAAAAAAAATGATAGATAGGTGGACCCCCGCTTTAAAAAAGAAAATATTACTGACATCGTCCACCATCCTCTGCCCTTCTGACATCGTCCACTGTCCTACTGACACCAACCTCTGCTCTAATGACACGTCCACTGCTCTACAGATACCATTCACTGCTCTACTGACACTGTCCATGTTTTAATCATTATTCTTTACTATTATTAATTAGCGTGTGTATATGTAGGAAGGTGGGCCCGTCTGAATTTGTGGGAGTCTCGCCTTTAAAATTCCAGCCTTTAGGCTTTTTTGTACACTGCTGCTGGTAAACGGACGTTCAGAGGCAGTTGGTTGCTTTTTTTAGCTGCCCCTGTACTCATTCAATGTTATCTTATGTGTACATGTACACAGGTTCATTTACTGTCGTTTTTAGGCATTTGAGTTTAGAGGCCTTTTTTGGAAAGCAAAAAAAGGAGTTCAGATGCTGAGTTTAGAGGCATTTCAAGCGCTAAACGCTATTAAACGCGGCTAAGCGCGGTAACTCACATTTAGCCGCCTTTCGTTTACAGGCGTTTTTCATTTTTGGCTATTTTGAAAAAGAAAAACATTTTTTCAAACGCTTCTAAACGCAAACGCGGCATGTAAACGTGGCAATGCAGACATTTTAAACGTGGGTTACTATCTGTCAAGTTATATCATTCAGGAGAGGTTGTAAAAACGTCCCTGTGTACATTAAGCCTTAGTCCTCCATTTTGTCTGTGTTTCTTCTCGGGTTAAGGGGCGTGTCCTTGCAAGTTAGGCTCGTTTCTGGTTCAGTCGTGAGGTCAGCTTTCGCTGATCGGCTCGGGTTTTCTCCAACACGGTAGCTCGTGGCTACTCTAGGGGGGTTTGTCGATTCAAAGATAAGGGGGGGTGCAGCGGACTGTCGGGGTGGGGGGGGGGGGGGTGATGTCCATGGACCTGACGGGATGCTCAGGGTACAGGTTGCGGCTCCCTGTATAGTGTCATATTGGCAGCCGTGGACTCCTCAGCTACAAAGGCCACCGCACCACCAACAGGTCTGTCACCCCTTTTTTCTGCCGACATAGAGTGTGCACCAGGGTACGCACGGATCTCCCGGCCTGCCTATCTAGCCTTGAACTGTCCAATCACTGCCTGATGCCAGGTTCTACACTGCAGGGAGGTGTGAGGAGGTTTCGTGGGATGGTCCTGGAGATATAGACTATAGGAGAGGGTGTAGGAGTATAGCCAGTCTCTAGCATTTCACTTACCACCTCCCTCCAACCGCATCACTTAGCAACGGAGGGCTGGCTTGCAGGAAACATCATAATTTCTACAGGTCCAGCTGTTATTACATTTCCTTTTGGGGGGAAGTTGGGACTTGCTTGGGGTAACTGACAGGTATTGTATGTATAGAGTATTTTTATTGTAAAAAAAAAAAAAAAAAAAAGGATGGATTGTTAACTTTGTGCTTTATGGTCAATATTGTAGAGTCTATCGCATGTTCGTATACTTATAGCATAGATTTAATTTAGCCCCCTTTTTTCTTTCATGTTTTTTCATGGGTACATTTGACTCAGCAGGTTAAACAGGAGGGGGTTGTTTCTCCAGTGTTTGGGTCAGTGTTTCCTTAATGGTATGTCAACCTCAGTTCTTGGGATTTCCCACTTACATTTGGCAAGATCTGTACTAACATTGTTCTTTGCTCCGTCATATTTTTCTCCCTATTGTGTTTAATATTACGGGGACTGTGATGTCCCACAGCAGAGGGTCAAGCAGGTATACTTGCACCAAAGTTCCAGTTGGTCACATGAGACTCGTTCAGTGGTGGCTGGTGCTCAAAATTTTTGGGGGGTGAAAACAAACTGAAAAATTCTGAAAAAAACCCCATCAATTACAGCCTCGCTGTGCCCATCAAATACCGCCACTGTGCCCATCAAATGCTGCCACTGTGCCCATCAATTGCAGCCACTGTGCCATCGAATGCTGCCACTGTGCCCATCGAATGCTGCCACTGTAACATCGAATGCTGCCACTGTGCCATCAAATGCTGCCACTGTGCCCATCAAATGCAGCCACTGTGCCCATCAAATGCAGCCACCGTGCCATCGAATGCCACCACTGTGACCCGCCGTCCGCTCGCCGTCTTCCCAGCACTTACCCTGTCTCAGTGGGCAGCAGGTGATGGCGCGAGCAGTGTCCTCCATGAGTCTCTTCCCGTCCTCTCCTCCCGATAGGCGTCCAATCACAGCGCCTGTCATTTCAGCCAATCAGGTGACTGGTAACAGATCCGAGCACCTGATTGGCGGAGAGGCGGTTCAGTGTTAGGAAAGTGAATATTCATTCGCTGTTCTAACACACCTGGGTGAACTGTGAGCGCCAAGCATGGTGCTCGCAGGTCACCTTTTTTGACGCCTACTAGAGCCTATGGCTCTAATCAGGCGCTTCAAAAACACCTCCCGCCACTGTAATTCAGGCACCCGGAGCCCGAAAAGGGACCGGGCACCTGAATAGGGGGTGGCAGCAGCAGCCATGGATAGATTCATGCTATGCATAAATCTATCCATTGGTCATAGAGGGGGTGGCTGGAGAGAGGGGGCGGCACCCATGCGCCCTTATGGACGCACCGCTACTGGACTTGTTACTGATTATACTTCATGTTCGCCACGGTTTTACTTACATTGCCAGGTGGTAGCCTCTTGTTTGCTTGTGTTTTTGATTTCCATAGTTTTAATTTCTGCATGACCTTGAGGACCCAGGGGGTTCATACTTTTTCCTCGGTTTCAGTCTGTTACAGGTAGGTATATTATTGTTCAACTAACTTTCTTATTTTTTTTGTTCACAATCGTGGATAGGTTTAAGATTTCACTTGTTAGGTGTCACGGCGTTACACCATCACGATGTTATCTGTCCCGTTCATGGGTTACGGTTTGTGATGATCATAATAAATTGTCTTATATGATGACAAGGCCTCTCATCCGTTACACGCATGTCATTAGTTTAAATTTTTCACTACTCTCAGGTCTTTCCTGATATGTTTTTTTAGGTATCTATGGTATTGATTACAATTAATCAGGAGGGGTTTTTAGTCTCTGCAGGCAGGCCCTGGTACTTGCTGGGATATTCTTACATTGTCCAGGTGGTAGCCTCTTGTTTGCTTGTGTTTTAATTTCCATAGTTTTCATTTCTGCGTGACCTTCAGGACCCTGGGGGTCCTCATGTTCAGTTTCGTTGCAGGTAGGTATGATTATTCACCACTTCTTGTTTTATCACGTATGGTAGGTTTGACTCACTTGTTAGGTTCATGGCGTTGTTACTGTTGTGTTTACCTCTCATGTTTATGGGTATCATCGGGTTGAGATGATCGTTTTTAATTGACTTGTGTGGTGGCAAGTCCCCTCATTCGTTTCACACACGTCATACGTTTCAACATTTCACTACTCTGATATCTTACCTGACACGTTTTCAGGTATCCGTGGCCTGAGTGTACGTTTTTAATTGCCTGCTATGCCTCAGGTGACTCAGCTTCTTTCCTTTTCACTAACTGACATGTTTTCAGTCTATCTTCTACACAAATTTCACTTGACGAGCCCACTTTCAGCATAAAAAAGAAAAAGGGGGGGGGGGGGATTATATTGTTTACCATGAGTTCATGATTTGTTCACTGCGAGTTTTTTTTTTTTTTTAGTCGATTAGGTCATGTCTCAGGTGGGGGACATTGATGATTTTGCATCCATCCCTCCTTCTCTGGCTAGGGGTTCTGAACATATCAACACGCCCTCCCTGATGTCCTGGACCATCTCCATATTGATGGCGGAACTACAACGCAGGGGTATCTCTTACCCAGCTTCAGCGCGCAAAGCGAAACTTTTTAGACTTTTGTTCCCTAGTGCATCAGGCTCCATTCCTGAGCAAGTCACCCTTCGTTCAGTCGGGTCATCCCTCTCGCAGATCCATTCCACCCTGAGCTTATTGGCAACATGCTTTCAGGAGTTACGGGCCAGGGTTGAGGTCTTGGAAAGACCCCGGAGGCACCTGCCGTTCCTAGCACGTCAGCGGTTTCCGTGTCCCCCTTGATCGTTCTGTTAGCTGCAGATAAAGCCGCTAGCTCGCTGTCAGTTACTCCCTGCAAATATCAAAAAGGGCATTCTAGATGGTAAAGATGTCAATTTAGCTTCCCTGTTGATAGCGGCTTATGACATAGCTGACAATAAGTCATATGCTTGTGGTGAGGTCTCCGTGGTAGTCAAGACCAGAGATCACAGGCTTAATCGCAAGCTCTCCATTCCAGATTTTGTTCTTGCCTTTAGCACTTTCAGGGATGGCGTTTGCTCTGGTAGTCCTCAGAGGAGGGAGGAGCTTGATCTCCACCTCTATGCCAGTGTTTCTCAACTCCAGCCCTCAAGGCGCCCCAACAGGTCATGTTTTTAGGATTTCCCTCAGATGAAATGGCTGTGGTAATTACTAAGGCAGTGAAACTGATCAAATCACCTGTGCAAAATAATGGAGAGCCTGAAAACATGGCCTGTTGGGGTGCCTTGAGGACTGGAGTTGAGAAAGACTGCTCTATGCAGTAGTGGAGTTGGGGCAAAAATACAGGGGGTCAGCCTTCTATGATTACCATTGTTCTTTTTCTGATAAAGCCGCAGCTATTTTTGCTCAACACCAGGTGATGACTGACTGGAGCAACGTGGATACAGAGCTTTTTTGTCGCCATTTTGCTGGGTTAAGGTCACCAGTTTGTGCTATGTGCCAGTCTTTTATACATTCTACCTACTGGTGCCCCCTCATGGGACCCTCCATTGTTCCAGGTACCTCCAGGGCGCCCTCAAGTTTATTACCGACCAGAGCTCATTCGGCTACTTTTGATAAACTTGGCTGCCCGATTCAGTTTCTAGACAAGTCACAACAATTTCAATCATGGCTCATGCAATTATAGCCAGTGTCGCCTCCTGCATGTCTGTGCCAGTGCTACAGAGCTTACCCCAAGTCTGCCTGTTCGGTGAAGCAAGTGAAGTCCACATTACTAAGCCGCATCAACGTCCCGTCCTTGCAGCCTGTCTGGCTTCCCATCCTTCCCCCACGTCATGTAAATTTTTGGAGGAAGGTTTCACTCATGGGTTTCACACGGCTTTCATTCTATTACTAAGGGCACTTTTGAATGTAAGAATCTGTTGTCATCAGTCACAGACATGGAGGCGGTGGATTTGCTGCTCCAGACCGAGCTGGATGAAGGATTTGTCATAGTGCCTTTCTTCATACCACCTTTCCATAATTGGAGGGTCAACCCCCATGGGTTGGTTAAAGGGAAATTTTCCAGTAAACTTTGTTTGATTTACGATTTGTCAGCCCCTCATTGTTCTCATGTTCCTAGTCTAAGTTCTTAATAAGAGGAGTTTTCGCTCAAATATGCGTCTGTGAATCAGGCAATCAAATGCATTATCAGCATAGGTAGGAATGCTTGGCTGTCCAAAGCTGACATTTCGGATGCTTTCAAGCTTCTCCCTATTTTGCCTTCTCTCTGGCAGTGGCATGGCATTAGGTGGAGGGGTGTGTATTATTTTGCTACTAAGCTCACCTTTGGGTCCAAAAGCAGCCCTTGGCTTTTTTATGTTTTTGCTCAAGCGCTCAGTTAGATTCTCACACATAGGGAACTCTGTCAGAAAGACATCCACTATTTGGATGATTACCTCCTGATCGAGAGTTCGAGCCATTCACTCACTGATATACAGAAGCTCATGGCTGTGTGTTCTGCACTTGACGTTCCACTGGCAAGTAAGAAAATGGAAGGCCCAGCTACCACACTGACTTTTTTGGGGATTGTGTTAGATTCTCGGTCAATGCAGGTGAGTCTTCCTGCAGATTAGTTGGCTAGAATCAGGGATCGGATCCATGGGCTTACAATTTCTCAAGCCGTTTCCAGGAAAGATTTGCAGTCACTGCTGAGCATGCTAAACTTTGCCATGAGGATCATTCCCCAGGGCATGTCTTTCATTTCCCGGTTGCTGGCATTGTTACCCTCAGCTCCCCGACTCCGATTCCAGGGTCAAGTTAGGCTTTGTCTGATTTACGCATGTGGGATGAGATCCTCCAGCACTGAATGGCTTCTCCATGTTCATTCCTGCAGTTTTGGTGTCTTCTTTCCTTATGCTGCAGCCACCAGAGGCACACATTGGCAGGCAGGACCATGACGAATGTTGGGCGATTCCCAGGTTCACACAGACGTCTGCTTTGTTCAAGATTTACCTCATAGTGGCTGCAGCACAGGTGTGGGGTCACTTGTGGTCAGGTAACACGGTGGTGTTCTTTACGGACAATCAGGCAACCTCTGAGATTATTAAGAAGGGTAGGTTTGGTTCTCTGCTCATCATGTATTTCATACGCAGACTCATTTGGCTATCTCTCCAGTTTAGTTTCCACATTCAATGCAGGTTTATCAACGAAGTACAGAATACAGCTGCAGACGCTCTATCCCGGTTTAATTTTCTGTCATTTTTTCAGCAGGTTCCAGATGCAGACATATGTGCCGACCCGTTGCCGCAATGCCTGCTCCTGAGGATGGATTCAATTTTCACTGGGCGGGTGCATTAGGATTGATCGACAAGTCACTGTCTGTCAACACGAGGAAGGCTTACAACACAGCCTGGAAGACTTTTCAATCGCTGGATTGCTACAATAGTCAATACCTTTTGGCTTTTGTGGTCTACTGTCACTCACTCACGACTTAAACTATCTCACCATCAAGGGATACTTGGCAGGTATCCACCATTTAATTTCCCTACAGCATCCCGGCAGACATTCTGTGTTTTCAGCACATTCCATTAAGGCCATTCTTAAGGGCATTCAGAAGAGCAACCCCCCTAGCGCAACTAACAGGCTTCCAGTCATAGGACATGTCAAAGTCCTGTACGCTTTCCATCAAACAATTAGTCAGGTACCCCGACCACTACTGGTTGCATCTGGATGCTTGTAAAATGCAGCAGGCAGGAGCTGGTACGGACATCAGGTTCTTCAAAATCGGCACTAGTTGGTGCCCGTTTCAGTGTTGGATCTACTTATGGCCCAGTTGGCGGATAAACCCAGAGACATCCCACTTTTGCCATTTCACAGGGCCCCTCTCACCTCGGCACTTTTCATCAAGCATTGCCGCACCCTCTTAGGGAATCTGGGGTTGGACCCCAAGTCATACTCGGGTCATTGTTTCAGAATAGGGGCTGCTTCCACGGCCTCTTGCCAGGGGGTTCCTGTTCACAGGTGGAGGTAGTCATGCTACTCTAGGTACATTCCGGAGCCACTTGTCGAGATGTCTCAGGCATTCATACATTTGACTGATTGTGTTGTATTTGTTTCAATATACCTACTTTGCATACTCATCTTACTGTCTTTGTTTTTGCCCCTTTTAGGCATACTGACCTTGTGACCACGTCACTTTCCCTCTTTCCTTTTTTTTTTTTTTTTTCCACGGTGCACTGGGGCTTAGTGAGAGGAGACTTTCTTTATTTTTTTTTATTTTATTTTAGTTGTCATGCATATGGAGAAATAAAAAATTTCATTAATCCATCAATCATATGAGTTCCAACGAATCCATTCAAACTCCAATTAACAGCATTACTCCTATCTTAAATGCATCTACAGAAAAAACAATAACTAGTTATTTGAGATAGTCCCCATTCTCTCTTCGTTAGACCTGCTTCTCTTGTATGCCCTGACAACATACTTTACTAAGAGGAAAAACCTCTACATATCTGAAGAGGCAAAAGAAGAAAGTAAGAAGTCCCATGAGGGAAAGAATTCCTTAAAAAAAAAAAAGGAGAAAAAAGATAGAAAGAGAGAAGGAAAAAAATAAAACAAACCAACACTGATAGGGGAGAGGGAGTTGGAGAGGGAGAGTCGGAGTTGAAGGGGAGACGTACCGAGGAAAAGGCGAGTTTACTATACCATCATCCACGGAAGTGAGGTCACCCCCAAGGCCCCACACTCCTCTTTTTCAAATACTCTCAGGAGCACTTTCCCTCTTTCCTTCTATTTCCTTTCCTTAGTTATGCACAAGAGTCTCCGAGTACAAGTAGGAAGGCAGGGCGCAGGCCCGCCTGAATTTGTGGGAGGGGTCTCGCCTTTAAAAGGCCAGCCTCTAGTCCTCCCTTCCGTCTGCGTTTCTACTCCGGTTAGCCCACCCACCCGTTCCCTTTATTTTTACTTCTTCATTATTTCTAAGTTACTTCTTGGGTATGCCCCCTTTTAGGCTTGCTGACCTTTTGACTACGGCACACCCCAGGTCACTTTCCCACTTTCCTTTGATTTCCTTTCCTTAGATTAGCCTACTAATTAATGGTAAATACGAGGGGATATAGTTCGCAATGGGAGGATTAAGTTATTTAACCACTTCAGGGAGGATTAAGTTATTTAACCACTTCAATACAGGGCACTTTCCCCCTCTCCCTGCCCAGGCCAATTTTCAGCTTTAAATGACAATTGCAGGATCATGCAACACTGTATCCAAACAACATTTTTATTATTTTGATCTCACAAATAGAGCTTTCTTTTGGTGGTATTTTATCCCCACTGGGGTTTTTATCTATTGCTAAAAAAAAAAGACTGAAAATATGGGGGGAAAAAAGTTTTTCTTTGTTTCTGTTGTAAAATTTTGTAAATAAGTAAGTTTTCCCCTTCCCTGGTGGTCATGGATGGGCATACCAGGTGGGCATCCTCGGAGGGGCTGCACTGATAATCAATCAGATCCCCTGTCAGGAGAGCAGCCGATCGGCTCTCCTCTACTTGTGTCTGTCAGTGCGAGTAGAGGAAAAGCTGACAAACGGCTCTTCCTGTTTACGATGTGATCAGGTGTGATTGGACACAGCTGATCACATGGTAAAGAGCCTCCGTCAGAGGCTCTTTACCGAGATCGGTGATGCAGTGTGACACACCACACCAACGGGCGCGTGGTCGCGGCTTATCCTGTTGGACGTCATATGACGTCCAGTCAGGATAACTTAACCGCTTTGCGCACGTCATTCTGCTATATGGTGGGTGGGAAGTGGTTAAAAGTATAGTCAGCCTTTAATGTTTTAAAGTCTAATTTGTGTACAACAATTTTATTGTTAAAAGATTTGTAATGAGGTCTTTACTTCAGCTTTGTAGTGGTATGCATCTGACTTCTTCCATCTGAAGTACCTAGTTGATCCTGCTAGTCACCTTTCTTCCTTGTTCTAAACTGACCACACAAAGTACAGAAGTTGATCTGTGTTAGTGTAGTCAGTTTGCATTCTTTGGTCCTCCTTTCATAGGTACAGGACACTTTGCAAGTATACAGCATGATTGTATTGGGTAGTTTGTTCAGCCACCATGCCCCCTGACCAATCACAGCCTGCCTCTGGGCACACACCTCCCAGTCACAGCCTGCCTCTTGAACACGCCCCTGCTCAAGCACAGCCTGCATCTTGCCTCATGCTGGACAGACTATGGAATTCAGGCACATGGGGTGTCTGCACAGTGTCCTGTAACCTCCCCCCCCCACTGTCAGGATAAAGAAATGTATGGTCACATGACAGAACTTTTTAACCTTTTTAAAAAGGTAAGAAAGATTATTTTGGAAACTAAACAAAAGCAGTTATGGTACCTGCATAGTTGAAATTGTTTAAAGTTTCTAAAGAAAAGAAAGTGTCTATAACATTGTATGTTCACAACTACTTTCAACCCATGACTCAGATGTTAAGGAGCATATCCAAAATTCCATAGAATCCTTTTACTACATATAGCTCCAACATGCCATCAGTTCTGCAGCTGGATCTATCAAATATTGTTCTTTAGTGTGGTGCGATTTGAGCCTATTCATTTTGAAAAGTAGTGCATGCGCTACTTTTGGAAACACACTGCATGATCACATGATGAAGAGGTCCTGCCTGACTCTGGAACATTGCACTCTCTTGCTTGTGATGTGATCATGCTGAAATAAAAACTGTTTAGACTGAAGATCTGAGGTGTGCTGGTACATATATTCATCTTAACTTAACACTGATACCCGCTGCAGATCGCAACTGAGTGCATTTTGAATGTGGTTTCCCGCACCGCGTTCTAATGTGAACCAAGGCTACAGTTTCGTTCACACCAGGACGCTGTGCCGGAAACCCATGTTCCGTGAGCGTTTTCCACACCGCGTTCAAAATTCACTAGGTGTGTGTGATCTGTTTTAATAAAATGTTAATGACACCCCAAACACAGTCCATTTGCCTGCGCTGGATCGCATACTACTGCAGTACCATAAGATCTAGTGCAGTGTATTTTTTTTTAAATAATGCATTCATTGAATGGGCTAAAAATCGCACTGCACACAGGAACGCGGACCAGGTTCCTGTGTGATTTAGGTATGAACTGGCCCTAAGAATTAAAGGTGCAGTGTGTTGCATGGACTGCAAGTAACATAAAACATCTGTCTGTGCTGTCCAAGGTCTTTTACAATTCTGTTTATGTATCTTTCTAGTTTCTATTGATACTCACAGAAAAGGTCTTGATTTTTGTGGTGTATTCAACTCCGCCTGGCAAAACTATAACGGCACGTCGAGACACCCGTCCATTCTTTTGAAGGAAGAAAAGTATTATTAATGAGCTTATTCTGCCAAAATTATAGTTTATCACAAAAGTAACTACACCCCTCACATTTTTGTAAATATTTTATTATATCTTTTCATGTAACAACACTGAAGAAATGATACTTTGCTACAATGTAAAGTAGTGAGTGTACAGCTTGTATAACAGTGTAAATTTGCTGTCCCCTCAAAATAACTCAACACACAGCCATTAATGTCTAAACCGCTGGCAACAAAAGTGAGTACACCCCTAAGTGAAAATGTCCAAATTGGGCCCAAAGTGTCAATATTTTGTGTGGCCACCATTATTTTCCATTATTTTCCAGCACTGCCTGAACCCTCTTGGGCCTGGAGTTCACCAGAGCTTCACAGGTAGCCACTGGAGTCCTCTTCCACTCCTCCATGACGACAGAGCTGGTGGATGTTAGAGACCTTGCGCTCCCCCACCTTCAGTTTGAGGATGCCCCACAGATCCTCAATAGGGTTTAGGTCTGGAGACATGCTTGGCCAGTCCATCACCTTTACCCTCAGCTTCTTTAGCAAGACAGTGGTCGTCTTGGAGGTGTTTTCGGGGTCATTATCATGTTGGAATACTGCCCTGTAGCCCAGTTTTCAAAGGGAGGGGTTAATGCTCTGCTTCAGTATGTCACAGTACATGTTGGCATTCATGGTTCCCTCAATGAACTGTAGCGCCCCAGTGCTGGCAGCACTCATGCAGCCCTAGACCATGACACTCCCACCACCCTGCTTGACTGTAGGCAATACACACTTGTCTTTGTACTCCTCACCTGGTTGCCGCCACACCATCTGAACCAAATAAGTTTATCTTGGTCTCATCAGACCACAGGAAATGGTTCCAGTAATCCATGTCCTTAGTATGCTTGTATTCAGCAAACTGTTTGCAGACTTTCTTGTGCATCATCTTTAGAAGAGGCTTCCTTCTGGGGCGACAGCCATGCAGACCAATTTGATGCAGTGTGCGGCGTATGGTCTGAGCTCTGACAGGCTGACCCCCCACCCCTTCAACCTCTGCAGCAATGCTGGCAGCACTCATACATCTATTTCCCAAAGACAACCTCTGAGCATGTGCACGTAACTTCTTTGGTCGACCATGGCTAGGCCTGTTCTGAGTGGAACCTGTCCTGTTAAACCACTTTATGGTCTTGGCCACCGTGGTGCAGCTCAGTTTCAGGGTCTTGGCAATCTTCTTATAGCCTTGACCTTCTTTATGTAGAGCAACAATTCTTTTTTTCAGATCCTCAAAAAGTTCTTTGCCATGAAGGTGCCATGTTGAATTTCCAGTGACAAGTATGAGAGAGTGAGAGCGATAACATCAAATTTAACACACCTGCGACATTGTAACACTAATGACTCACATGACACCGGAGAGGGAAAATGGCTAATTGGGCCCAATTTTGACATTTTCACTTAGGGGTGTACTCATTTTTGTTGCCAGCAGTTTAGACATTAATGGCTGTGTGTTGAGTTATTTTGAGGGGACAGCAAATTTACACTGTTATAGAAGCTGTACACTCACTACTCTACATTGTAGCAAAGTGTCATTTCTTCAGTGTTGTCACATGAAAAGATATAATAAAATATTAACACAAATTTGAGGGGTGTACTCACTTTTGTGAGATACTGTATCATTAAGTTTATCTTGCACTTCTAGCCCAAACTATGCTCAGCATCCTTTCTAAATATTCTCAGTTACCAGCAGAGCTTCCACTTCATTCCGTGGGGGTAGATGCCGGCGGCCATGATACAGCACAGTATGACGCAAGTGTTCTTGGCAGTTCCGAGAGATTTCTAAAAATAAAAAATAGTATCAATAAAAAGTCTTCTAAACAAACATTTGGAATTCATGAAAGATATAAAGGTCTGCTCCACCTAAAGCTGACTATACGTGGATGAAAAATTGGCTGCTTCAACAGGGACCAGACAAACTTCGATCCATGTATGGAGATAGTGGTTGAGCAGTCCTATTACTTGACCTACTAATCAACTTCTGTACAATTAGCCTGTTAGATAAATGCCACTCAATTATTGCCACCAGCTATAGCTGGCTGCACTGATCAGTGTATTCTGGCGGCCGTTCAATAAAAAAAATGGTATCATCTATGGGGTGCTTTAGACTGATATAACAACCAGATTCTTACATGTCCTGGAAGCTCCACCCATGAGATTTTTCCTGTCTCTAACCAAATCCTAAGGGGCAATTCTCTGCGTATCTAACCTATCAGGACCACTTATCCACAATTCTGCTTTCAATCCAACACAAGAATATTGAACTGCTGGTCATGCGATGAAGGATCTCAATGATCTCCCAGGCTTTTGTAACCAACAAGTTTCAACACTTCCAAGCAGTGCCGAGAGCTGGCCCCTCCCTCCACCAGTGTGCTCCCAGTGGCATGTTCCTGGATTTTTTTTGGCCAGTGAGAACATGATTGTATGGATCTTTAGGTATACTTATGATCATTGAATGTTGGGGGAGGTACAGTAAGTCTGTGCCTATACTACCCATTTTAAAACCAACACATGAAAAATTTGAAAGAATGCTTCAAATGGTTTATGGGATTAAGTGTTCCCTCCAAATTTAGACTTGCTTGGCAGACCATGCCAAGGAGTAGAAGTGGACACACCACTTCTTATTCTTCTTCTTCATGTGTATGACTATTAGGGCCAAGGAGACACCTTAAATGCTAAATGTTTTTCATGGAAAGGTTGTTGCTTCTCTCTTCCTAGCTTTGGCAACAAACCTAGGTTTAACTGGCCATGGTAGAAAAATGCAGGTTACGTGGCAATGGTGTGGCCTGCAGGTTCTAGAAGGACTTCTACATAAGCAAGCCATGTCCTCATGTGCACAGTGGCCAGACATTCACATGAGGGTGTTTATGTAAGAAAGTATTGGCCAAACAGCCTTGAGAATGAGCTATCATGCACACTTCAATGCGGTGATCCTTAGGGCCTTTGTCAATGGGCGTAGGGTTTGTGTAGATGGGCAAATGCAGCTTGCTTTTAGATGCATTTCACTTGCATTTGACATCAGTTTGAGACATTTCTGAAATCATTCAGAGTTCATTGACAAGTGCATTTGGCCTGCAGGAACCTTTGCAGATGTCACTGGAAGCAGTAAAACCCATGTGCTTTCACAGTTTGTTAGACGATATACGTCAGTGACTGACGTACCTTGATAATCACCAACAGTGTCCTGGAGGTACTTAGTAACACATGGCAGTAAAGTGGGGGTAGGCGAGAAATATCCAGTCATCAGGCTCAGCACAATCCAGCCACGGTTGCAGCTCTCTCTATAAAATTAGAAACAAAAAGATACTTTAGTAATACATATGAAAAGGGAGGGATATAGATTTTGAATAGGTGATAGGAAGTGCTACCCTGCTGCAGAGAACACAGTGACACTGTCTGTGCAAAGCAGCCCATACAGGAGTAATTTTTTTGTTTAACCAGTGGGTTGAATGAAAAAACGGACTCAATTCCTCATCCACACACGCAACGTGGATGAGAGAATCATCCCGCTGAGCTATTGTATTCTAACAGCGGGGAGACTTCCCCACCACCAGAATACATTGATCACCGCTGCTGGTTATAGTCTCTGCAGCTCTGACTGAGCAGAAGAAAAATGACAGGGCGGTAGTACAGAAGTCAATCGGTAGATCAACTTCTGAACAACCTCCCTGCCCACACATGGATCCAAATTCGTCCTGTCCCTGCTAAACCAGCCAAAATTCAATCAATGTATGGCTGGCTTAACAAATTTAATACCGGGCACTTTCACCCCCTTCTTGCCCAGGCAATTTTTCCATCTTTCAGCGCTGTCGCATTTGAATGACAAATGCACGGTCATGCAAAGCTGTACCCATATGACATTTTTATCATTTTTTTTCACACAAGTAGAGCTTTATTTTGGTGGTATTTTTCTCTGTTTCTGTTTTAATATATGAAAGTGAAAAGTGTATTCTAAGTCATCAGTGCTTTCAAGTTTTAACAGTAAGGAATCATATTTTGGCCAAAAAAGCCTGAAGCCTGCCACAACAACAAGGGAGACTCTTTTGAGCAGAACCCTACACTAACACTAACTGCACTACCTTTTCCAAGACACATCCCCATATAGTCAGCAAAGAGACAGCCCAGTCCAGCAAAGAGACGGCCCAATCCAGCAAACAGCCAGCCCCATATATTCAGCAAACAGACAGCCCCATATATTCAGCAAACAGCCCAATCCAGCAAAGAGACAGCCCCATATATTCAGCAAAGAGACATCCCAATATATTTCAGCAGAGACAGCCCCATATATTCATTAAAGGGTCATCCCCATATATTCAGCTAAGAGACAGCCCAATCCAGCAAAGAGACATCCCAATCCAGCAAAGAGACATCAATATATATTCAGCAAAAAGACATCCCCATATATTCAGCAAAGATAACAGCCCAATCCAGCAAAGAGACAGCCCCATATATTCAGCAAAGAAACAGTCCAATCCAGCAAAGAGATAGACCAATCCAGCAAAAATACATCCCCATATATGTAGCACCACAATATATGGAGCACCACAATACACCAGACTGCCTGTATATAGAAAGCCCTGTATTGTGGGAGCACCACAATACACCAGACTGCCTGTAAATGGAGACTGCTGTATTGTGAGAGTACCTACATGTATATAGAGAGTGCTGTATTGCGATCTCCTGCACTCCAGGGATTCCCTTCACCTGAGTCCTAGTTCCATACTCAGCACCAGAACGGAAGGCGAAAGCCAGGAGGTGGAGCATTAGTATACGATGGAGAAGGGAGGAGGAGGTTACATCCTCCTCCTCTCCCGAGGGCCTCTGACTGCACATGATTGGTTGCTAGGATGCCAGGCAGTCCTAGCTACTAATAATTTTGACAGCTGTGGCCAGCGGGAGACTGGGACTCGGCGGAGGTGGCAACTTTGGGCCCAGGCCTTTTGGGACACCTGGTCCCCCTACATGTGTGTGGGCTGTCCCCCCCTAATGGCGGCCTTGCTTCTTATTCTGCAAATGCTAGTTCCCTAGTATTGATCAGTGGAGGGATTTTTTTGCAGAGGTAAGAACTCTCAATTTTGCTTATCAAGCTCCTTAAAAACAAATCTATTCTTTTTTTTCTTTATTAAGAGGGTGTTTTGTGTACTTAGGGAAATTTTGATTATTTCATTTAATATTCTTTGTATTTGTGTGTTTTTCCCTTTTTTCTGTGTTTGATGCTTTTTTTGCACTGTTTTTTTTCTGTGAAAATGTTTTATATAATGAAGGCTTGTTCTATGGCTCAAGAACAGGTCCAAAATAGATGAAGGAATAACCACCAGTAGCCATTTTAAGTCCACTGCCCAACCTCCCTCATTTTACCTTCCCCTTTTTGCTCTAATGCATTTTGCCAATCAGGCAACATTTCACTAAAATCTCCCAATTTTTGCCAATACTTTAGAAAAGTGAAAACTTTCAGTTCAGTTTCATGTTGACCCTCTGGCTTGAAAGTGCTGGTTCACCCTTTAAAGGGGTTGTAAACCCTCATGTTTTTTCACCTTAATGCATCCTATTGCAGTGACTTCTGGCAGTGACCGGCCCCCCAGCCCCCCCCCCCAGCCCCCCCGTTTTACTTACCTGAGCCCCGTAATTCCCTCGGTAGAGACGCGCTCTCCCTCTCTGCACGGGGTCCCGGCTCTTGATTGGATAGATTGATAGCAGTGCAGCCATTGGCCCTGCTGCTGTCAATCAAATCCAATGATGGGGCGGGGCCGAGTCCGGCATTCGTGTCTATGGACGCAAATGCTGGACTCGGGAGCACGCCCGCACGGTAATCCCCCGGGAGAGTGCTTCTCCCAGAGGGTCATCTGATGCGAGGAGGAGCAGCGAGAGACGCCGAGGGACCCTAGAAGAGGATGATGGGGGGCAACTCTGTGCAAAACCAGCTGCACAGTTGGGGAAAGTATGACATGTTTGTTATTTAAAAAAAATAAAACAGGAAGGTTTACAATCAATTTAAGGGTAAGGGGTGTTTTAATAAAGAAAAAAAAACCTGAGCAGTTCTGACTATGGTTGAATAATGCCCTTGCTATAGGTGTAGGCCATTTATGTACCTCCTAAAGCCTGCCTCTAATACTCACAGGACATTGTGAACTGATTCCTAGTGGTTATTGCTCACCTCCACCATCAACAGGAGTGAACTCTTTCTCTGATTCAAACCCTCACATTTTTTCATCTGATGCAGTAGCTCTGAGCTCAAGCCTGTGATGAAAGAGGTGAGCAATAATGACTAGGCCTCGCTTAGCATCCTCCTAGTAACACCCTTGAAGTATTCCAGTCAGGCTTCAGGAGGTATGTAAATGGAGTACACCTATAGCAAGGGCATTATCCAACTTTAGTCAGAGCTGCACAGTTTGTTTTTATCTACAGACACCCCTTATCTGCATAGGCAGTTTTTTGGTAAAGGTAAACTAACCCTTTAATACTTGAGTCACTAATCCAGAACAAGTATGCAGATAGGAAATTCTGACTTTAGTCGGACCTTCCTGATATGGATAACTGAAGCACCGAAACGTGAGTGTTTCAGTATGAGTGTGAGTATAATGTTTCAGTATGAGTATGAGTATAATAGGTAGCTAGCTTTTTAAGAAGTATGTTAGCAAAGGTAGCCTTAATGTTTCTCTCAGGTTTGGTTTACTTTAAAACTTTTCAATGTTGCCAACATACGAAAAGATCTATTTAAAAATATAAATCCTCAGACAGCACTCACACTAACCAACAGCCAAAAAACACAGGTATTAATTACATTATTATGCATTATGCTATTAGCTTCATCCATTCCTGCAACAATGTGCCACATACGGTTTAGGGGTGTCCGTCTGCACCATAACAGTCAATGACACTGTGTACACAGAGCAAAGTTACTGAGCTGCAATAAGGAAGGAGTGTCCGGTATGGACACTCTGGCCCCAGTGTCGCCCTCTGCCGAGGGCCGTCCAAGGCGGTTGCTTCACTTTGCCACAATCACAGAATGGCCCTGGACACAAATGTACAAACTAGGGCTCTTGTACATCTGATTAGGCAGAAAATTACTAATTTGTAGGTACTCACTGTTTGGGGTTTTCAGTGATCTGTTTCAGCACCTGGCAGTAGACCTCATCTTTTAGTATCGGTTTTTCTCTGCACAGCTGCAAGAAATACTTATTAATAGTATTGTTTAAATTTACATCTATGCTAAAGTATCTATTATTCACCATACTCACCACCAAGATCTCATAGATACATTTGACATCATCCTGCTCCCGGTACTGCTGGTCTCCCATGAACCTCATCAGAGCTGGGCAGAAAAGAATACACAAATTAAATCTGAACTGAAAAGCGACCCACATATATATATATATATATATATATATATATATATATATATATATACATATATATATACACAGTATCTCACAAAAGTGAGTACACCCTTCACATTTTTGTAAATATTTTCTTTTCATGTGACAACACTGAAGAAATGACACTTTGCTACAATGTAAAGTAGTGAGTGTACACCTTGTATAACAGTGTAAATTTCCTGCCTACTCAAAATAGCTCACAACACACAGCCATTAACCACTTCAGCCCTGGAAGAATTTACCCCCTTCCTGACCAGAGCACTTTTTGCGATTCGCCACTGCGTCGCTTTAACTGACAATTGCACGGTCGTGCGACGTGGCTCCCAAACCAAATTGAAGTCCTTTTTTTCCCACAAATAGAGCTTTTTTTTGGTGGTATTTGATCACCTCTGCGGTTTTTATTTTTTGCGCTATAAACAAAAAAATAGCGACAATTTTGAAAAAAACGCATTACTTTTTGCTTTTTGCTATAATAAATATCCCCAAAAAATATTTAAAAAACATTTTTTTCCTCAGTTTAGGCCGATACGTAGTCTTCTACATATTTTTGGTAATAAAAAAATCACAATAAGCGTTTATTGATTGGTTTGTGCCAAAGTTATAGCGTCTACAAAATAGGGGATAGTTTTATGGCATTTTTATTGATAATTTTTTTTTTTTACTAGTAATGGCGACAATCAGCGATTTTTATCATGACTGCGACATTATGGCGGACACATTGGACATTTCTGACACATTTTTGGGACCATTGTCATTTATACAGCAATCAGTGCTATACAAATGCACTGATTCCTGTGTAAATGACACTGGCAGTGAAGTGGTTAACCACTAGGGGGCAGTGTAGAGGTTAAGTATGTCCTGGGGAGTGTTTCTAACTGTGGGGGGGGGCGTGGCTACGTGTGACATGTCACTGATCTCTGCTCCCGATCACAGGGAGCTGAGATCAGTGATACTGTCACTAGGCAGAACGAGGAGATGCTTGTTTACATTAGCCTACATCTACATCAACATCTGCAGCAATACTGGCAGCACTCATACGTCTATTTCCCAAAGACAACCTCTGGATATGACGCTGAGAACGTGCACTCAACTTCTTTGGTCGACCATGGCGATGCCTGTTCTGAGTGGAACCTGTCCTGTTAAACCGCTGTATGGTCTTGGCTACCGTGATGCAGCTTAGTTTCAGGGTCTTGACAATCTTCTTATAGCCTAGGCCATCTTTATGTAGAGCAACAATTCTTTTTTTCAGATCTTCAGAGAGTTCTATGCCATGAGGTGCCACGTTGATCAGTATAAGAGAGTGAAAGCAATAACACCAAATTTAACACACCTGCTCCCCATTTCATCTGAGACCTTGTAACACTAATGAGTCACATGACACCGGGGAGGGAAAATGGCTAATTTGGCCCAATTTGGACATTTTCACTTAAGGGTGTACTCACTTTTGTTGCCAGCGGTTTAGACATTAATGGCTGTGTGTTGAGTTCTTTTGAGGGAACAGCAAATTTACACTGTTATAAAAGCTGTACACTCACTACTTTATATTGTAGTAAAGTGTAATTTCTTCAGTGTTGTCACATGAAACGATATAATAAAATACTTTTAAAAATGTGAGGGGTGTACTCACTTTTGTTTGATAATATATATATATATATATATATATATATATATATATATATATATATATATATATATATATATATATATGTGTATATAAAGAGTGTGACAGTGCTAGGCCCTGCCACTCTGTAATTATAGGGAAAAATGACACACTGATATAGAGTATGGAGCTCCAGAGTGTCTGTACTGAGCGCAGGAAACTGGGTATTCAGCTTTCTCTGGGTATTTTTATCCCGGATCAGGATCCGGAGTCTGAAGACATCAAGGTGTGCACTGGCCTACGCCGATCTGTACCTGGGGGGTGGGAGCGGGAGATTTTTTCCGATGACACTTTGGGCAGATATACGAGCCATGTGGCCACATGGCTTCAATATATCGACTGTATATTTATTGTCTGGACAGGTAAACAGCAACTCCTTGACATCTTTGTAAATACCCTCAACAACACATAACTTGAAATTTACTGCTACTAGTCACTCTGACATGATATCCTTTCTTGATCGTTATATCTTCAAAGATTCTGACAACTGTTTGGCCACCACTCTGTATCGCAAAGCGATTGCAGGAAGCACTATCTTGCATGCCTCTGGCATTCATTCAACGAAATTGGTCTGTAGCATTCCTTACGCCCAATACATCAGATTGAGAAGAAATTTTACACATCTTACTGATTTTAACATTCAGGCCAACCTGTTGTGACAACGCCTTCTACAGAGGGGGGTATACCAAATCATTGCTACGTAAGGCCTTCAACAAGGCATTAAAACAGTCTCGTAGAGATTTACTTTACAAATCCAAAGCCAAAACTGACTTCACGTCCACCGTGAAATTTATCACTCAATATTCTGACCAGCAGCAAAAACTCAGCAATATCTTATCCCATAACTAGCACTTTCTCCCTAATGACCCGATGGTTACTATATATATTCTTGATTGCTCAGATATTGTTTTCAGACGTGCAAGGTCCTTAAGTGATAGCCTTACTAACAGCCACTATACCACTACCTCACTAACACAAACCAGTAGTAAAGGGATGTACCAATGTGGTCACTGTACTTTTTGCCCTGGGTGTCCACAGGGTCCAGATTCACACCCCCAACAGGGAAGTGTTCCACCCTCTTTTTAGGGCTGACTGTGGTACCCAGGGTGTAGTCTACTTAATGACCTGCCAATGTGGAGCATTGTACGTTGGCAAAACCATCCGCCAACTTAGACAGAGACATCAGGACCACATCTATTACTCTACCAATGGTAAAATGATTACAACTGTAAGCAGACACTTAGACCTTTACCACACATTTGATTCATCCCTGGTCTCCTTTCTGGTCCTGGTGGTTATTCCACAGGATCCCAGAGAAGGTGACTGGGATCTTGCACCAATAAACTAAATGGATAGAGTGTCTTAACGCTACCTATTCACCTGGAACTAATGAGGTACAATCCTATAAGACATTTCTGTAGATATAGGACTATATATACACTCGGTATTATTAATTTTGGGAGTTAGATACGCATAGTTCCAGCATTACTAAGGACACTTTAGGCGAGACTACCTTGGATTTGTTCAGGTGGATCACCCTTATAGTAAATGGTTAACATGATATGTTGCCATAATTTAACATCTAAGAAGTAGTGAATAGATGTTTCCACTTGCTTAAACTGATGAACATATGTAAATGTATTTTTTATGTATACTATATAAAAAATGTTTTTCTCTTTTTATATGTTATATGTATGTACTGTCTGTCTCTGTTATTCAGCACTCTAATTGCATGTAGAGATATGTGGGCGGATGTGCGGCCCGGTTTGCTGGGCTCTGTATCATGCAATCCATGTAGGTCAGGCTGCAGCACTGTGGGATTAGCTTGGGGTGTTTCCCTTCTGGCTCACTTCTCCCATCGAAGTTTATTTGTCATCTAGCTTTCTGGGCCGTCACATTGCTCCTGGGGAACTGCGCGTGGGCAGTTCTCAGTGTGCCTTGTGTGGAGATTTAGTTAGGGGGAGTTCATCAATTTCCTATTCCCCTTTGGGACATTCGTTGCCCCGCTTCCGCTCGGTGGCTGTCAATCATTCCACCCGGTCGCGCATGCGCGGACGGCAAAGTGGTTTGCGCGCATCCATATTTGGCCGGGTCAGGTGATGCGGAAGCCTTCGGCGATGCTCCCGATTGGTTTCCATCTAGTTTCTACCATACATATATCAGCAGCAATTATAGTGGTGGTGTGACTTCCCTCTTTTTTTTCTGCAGTATATATTTTGAATTAACACATTTTTTGTGTTTATTCTATTGTTTCTTTTATATTTCTTGTTATCTGGTATGTCCCCACATGTGCTCACAGCTCACTTATTCATGCAATTTCTCTTGGGGTTGCTGTATTTCAGACACAGTCTTGTTACTTTTATCTAAATACATTGTGGATGTACCAAATTTAATAGATATTATATACTTACTTTTTGCAATATTACTATTTAAATCTCTTCAGCCATGTTGAGTGTTATCGTGGTCCCCTGGCCCTGCACTTTCAACTCAAGCAGCTGCTATGGAGATATTAAGTGTGTAACTGTAGGCTGCTACAGTGATGTTTTTATATGATTTTTTTATAATCTTTATGTGAATTGTTACAAATAAAATTTGTTTTTTTTTTCATCAGTGGTGCCTACAAAGTCCTTGTTTCCTTCTTCTATACATCAAGGTGTCTTGGGTGGGATGAGGCCTTCAATCCTGTGTCCAGGGCTTATTGGAGACTTGCAGTTTGTGTGAGTGTGCAGGTGTGCATACTCGTCATAGGTGAGGTCTAAGTAAAGCTCAGGGCTCCAGCCAGGAGGTAGGTGGGCTCCTGTTTGAAGACAGCTGTGTGCTCCTGTTAGGAGACAGGGGTGATCTACTCAGGAGACAGTACTCCATGTTGAAGAGATTCCATGTCAATTGGGCTAAGAGAGTGGAGGCAGCAAAGCGAGTCTGGGAGCCTAAGAGAGAATCTGAAAGACTGAGATAGGCAGAAAAACTAGGCAAGTCCAGGGGACATAGGGAATCTGTAAGTCTCAGAGGAGTGAGATAGCCTTGGGTGTCAGCAGAACTCTAATAAGAGGCCAGGACTGGGCCCGTACAGCATGGATCTGTAACTACAGGCTGAGTGAGCCAAAGAGCCAGAAAGCCCAGAGAGCAAGGAGGGCTGGGTGAGACAGTCTGAGATAACAGTGACAAGACCAGCGGTGCTACTTAAGAGAGAGACAGGTGGCTCAGCATTTTCTGTTTCCTATTTTTCTGCATTGGAAAACCTGATGTAAAGAAATTTGCTTTAACTTTTGCTTTAAAAAAATTGGGCTATACAGTGTAAACTCTATATTCAGTCAGTACAGGCAGTGTATTTGATATATTCAGTCAGTACAGGCAGTATATTTGATAAATATATATACTGTCTATAGTATATATATATACATACATACACACACTCTGCATTCAGTGTATCCTATATATACAGTGCATTCGGCGGTGTACAGCTTCAAGTATAGTGCAGAGGTGTACACAGTATATAATACAGTGTGTACAGTTTCAAATACATTTCAGGCGGTGTACACAGTATATAATACAGTGTAGTGCGGTGTTAAAAAAAAATACCTATCATGCCCGGAAGGCCTCCAAGGAGAGGCAGACGCTCACAGGCCACTAAAAGAGGGCAAGCAGCCTCTGAAATAATATTTAACAGCAGGGACCATTCATGTGCCCAACAAGAGTAATTGTGAGGGGTTACAGTGTTCTGGCACCACCAACACCTAAGGCCCAATGTTTCTGCCCCTGTTTAACAGAGGCATGTAATTACAATTTTTGAAATAATATTTAACACCAGGGCCCATTCCTGCGCCCATCAAGAGTAACTGTGAGGGGTTACAGTGTTCTGCCACCACCAACACCTAAAGCCCAATTTTTCAGCAGAGTACATAGTGTAGTCCGTATATTATATATACCAGTGGCGGCTGGTGCTCAAAATTTTGGTGGTGGTGTGGGGCACAAACAAACTGAAAACATTTTGAAAAAAAAAAACATCAATTGCAGCCACTGTGTCATCAAACGCAGCCACTGTGCCCATCAAACGCAGCCACTGTGCCCATCAAACGCAGCCACTGTGCCCATCAAATGCAGCCACTGTGCCCATCAAACGCAGCTACTGTGCCAAACACTGCCACTGTGCCCATCAAACGCTGCTACTGTGCCCATCAAATGCTGCCAGTGTGCCCATCATATGCTGCCAGTGTGACCATTATATGCTGCCAGTGTGCCCATCATATGCTGCCCGTGTGCCCAAACGCTGCCAGTGTTCCCATCAAACGCTGCCAGTGTGCCCATCAAACGCTGCCAGTGTGCCCATTAAATGCTGCCAGTGTTCCCCCCGCCCGCTCACCGTCTGCCCGGCACTTACCCTGTGTCTGTGGGGCAGTGGGTGATGGCGACGAACGAGGTCCTCCATGCGTCACCAGCCTCCTGATAGGCGTCCAATGGCGGCGCCTGTCCTTACAGCCAATCAGGCGACAGGCAACAGACCAGAGCACCTGATTGGTGGAGAGGCGGTTCAGTGTTAGGAAAGTGAATAGTCATTCACTTTCCTAACACAGCTGAGTGGACTGCGAGCGCCAAGCATGGCGCTCGCAGTTCACCTATTTTGCAGCCTTAGAGCCATACTTACCAGCTCTGCTCGGGCCATGCGTTCCACTGAGCTTCTGACGTCACTTCCGGTTTCACAGGGAAACCAAAAGAAACATCTTAACCCAAAGAACAAAGCACCCGCACGTGGATGTTGCTTGGCGCTTTGGAATGCGCCACAAAGCAGGTAAAAATCCTGCAAATGAAGCGCCTCGTCTCCAATCTCGTGATTGCATTGACGTGGCGCTTCCCATAGTGCACTGTGTCCGATGCCCGAACACAGTGAACTTAAATTTTGGGGGGGGAACCCCATGCCATTTAAAAAAAAATTATGGCGTGGAGTTCACAATTTCACTCCCGCGTGTCAGTCCCGATTTCGCCGGCGATTTCAGTGACATCTGTGCAGGTTTCTGCACAGATGTCAATGTAAATCGCACCCTGAAATCGCAATAAGTAGTACAGAAACTACTTGTTGAAATCAGTGCAGCGCCGCAGATGCGGCGTCGCACCGATTAGGATGGTGCTATTAATGGCAATTGCCGCCAATTTGACATGCAATTTGACATGTCAAATCGCATGTCAAAATGCTCCAGTGTGAACCAGGGCTAAATGACATTTTTTCCTTTAGAAATGTAATTTTGCTGCGGTACTTTTTTAAACATGGGGAAAATGAACTACTTTACAGGCATACTAAGGACACCCCCCAGGCATGATATTTAAAGGAATATTTTATTTTATTGTTTCACTTTAAGCATTCTTAAAATCACTGCTGCTGAAAAAACGGCCCTTATAAAAACTTTTTTTTGCATTGATACATGTCCACTGGGACAGGACCCGGGTCCCCAAACACTTTTTATGGCAATAACTTGTATATAAGCCTTTAAAATTAGCACTTTTGATTTTTCACGGTGTTCGCATAAATTTTTTGTCTGTTCGCAAATTCTGGTGCGAACCGAGCCGAACTGTGTTCAGCTCATCCCTAATCCTGTGTATGACTACTGGCTTGACTTCTGACATGGTACTCGGCTCTTCCCACTATCAAGTGCTACTGACGCATCTGAGGGACTCCTGCCCTGCAAGGCATCCTGCTTGCCTGGCCATCATCTGGTGTACACCACTTCTGCACTTCAACCTATCGCAGCTGGCGACCCCTGCTTCTTTGGGTCTAGCATTCCCTGTTCCCACCTTCAGGGATGCTTTGCACTCAGCCACAAGGGAAGCCCTCTCGGCACTCCGGCCTCCGACCAGGTACGTGACAAGGGGTGTACTACGTACAGATTTCAGTGTTCAGGAGTGCGCTACCTACAGAATGCATGGTTCAGGAGTGTGCTACATACAGAGTGCAAAGTTTAGAAGTGCGTTACATGCAGAGTATGCTACGTACAAAGTACAAAGTTTAGGAGCGTGCAACAAGTGCAGGGTTCAGGAGTGCGATGCATACAGAGTGCACCCAGAAGGTTTTTTTACCTTAATGCATTGCATTAAGGTAAAAAACCTTGAACCTTTAGAAAAACTTTAACATTCCATTGTGGAACAAATGGACTTTCCCAAACAAAAATCACATCCACTGAAATTCGTTTGTATGAGAAAAGATATCCATCATGCTCCTTCCAATTTTCTCATCACTGTGGTAGAAAGCGAACACCAATCTGACCTCACTAATGATTAGAAAAACAAATGAAGGTCTTAAAATTAAACATTTTGAACAAAATTATACCAGTAAATGACTGGCTTAAAGTAAAATTAAAGGTAAAATTTGTTTTTTAGTTTTGAATAGAGTGGAGATGGATTAGAATGCTTGTCAGTTTTTATTGCTATTTGTGCCCCCGTTAGGGAGACTCCTCCTCCTTATTTTTCCTGTTTACCATTATCATTGAAAGTAATTGAAAATCCCAAATTTTGGGTTGTCCCCAGAAAAGTAATAGAGGGGAAATCTTCCAATGAAGACACTAGTTCTGATGACCTGGGGGTCCCCAAGGAATTCCCTTTATTTGGAGGGATTTCTCCTCACTTCCTGTTTGGCTGTTGGACAGGAAGTGAAGGGAAATCTCCCCAATGGGAAACAGATGGTGAAAAAAAAAAATCTTACAGGGGTTATAATCTTCCCTTGCTCTATCCAAAATGAAAAAAAAAAGTTTTGCCTATAGTTCTACTTTAACACAGAGTTGCTGTTTCCACTGTCCAGTTAACAGGCTGGGAACATTTCTGGACCAGGCCTTTTTGCATAACAGCAGCATGGTCTACAGGGAGGTCCAACATCTGGTGGTGCTGTCTGTGAGATGGATCCTGGATCACAAGAAAGGCTGAGCAGAATTTCAAATCCCTTGCAGGTAAACTAGTTTATACATGTTTATTTCAACTGCGTGTTGAGCTGGTAATTTTTAGCTTAGTTTTTAAAATTTACATGCAGCAAAGCAACTAAAAGCCTCAAAGGTATATTTTTATAAAAGCAGTCTCAAAGCATTATTATGTTTATCAGCTCCCTACAGATGATTCCTTGAAACAGAATTTTTCCGTAACTAAGATGAAAATACATACCCATGAAGTTGTTTGTTGCCAGCTCATTCAGCTCTTTGTCATTAAATAATATTAAAGACTCCTGAATTGGTACCTGAAAAGCATAGCATAAAATGAGATATTGGTTCATGTGAGTGACCTTGAGCAGTACAGTTTGCAGAAATGATTGTGGTACAATAATACTGTTTAGAAAGATGACTGGTGATGTTGAGGAGACCGGCTGTGTAAGATTATGAACATGTTTAGGAGCCTAATTGAGTTGTAAGACTGTAATGAGGACCATGAGTGAGATCAAGGAAGAGTTACAGGACATGATGATTGTGTGAAGATTATGGTGGTATGTGTAGTATGACACACTTAGCAAATTGATGCATTGCTAGCTAAGTGTTGTAGACTAAGGTGTTGTGATGGGGTTAAAAATTTCCTACCTTTGTGTGCTGCACCAGCTCAATTGCTTTCTTCCCTTCAGCAGCCATTCCCTTCCACCCAAGCCTATGAGACAACAGCTAATATGAATTTTACTTATTACAGGTTACAAAGTTACAGAGTTAGTCAGCTTGAAAAAAGACACAAATTCATCTAGTTCAACCAATAGAAAAAATAAATAAATAGAATAAATAGAAAACCTCTATATACAAAATCCTAAACCCACAGTTGATCCAGAGGAAGGCAAAAAACCTACAAAATATGATCCAATTTGCTCAAGCAGAGCAATATAAATTCCTTCCTGATCCCACAGAGGGCAATCGGATATTCCCTGGATCAACAAACTCTGGCGTTATTACCTACAGTGCCTCGACATGGAATGGTTTAGATCAAAGCATATTCATGTGTTTGAATGGCCTAGTCAAAGTCCAGACCTAAATCCAATTGAGAATCTGTGGCAAGACTTGAAAATTGCTGTTAACCAACTCTCTCCATCCAATCTGACAGAGCTTGAGCTATTTTGCAAAATTATCCAAAATAACAACATGTTGTATCTAAAAAATGGAAGGTATCAAATTTATAAATAATAATAATAAAAGTTTTTATTATTATTGTTATTTATTATTATTATTATTATTATTATTATTATTATGTTCCATTCGTTTAGACACGGCATTCGATATTTCGGATAATTCATAACTTCTGATAAATTTGTATTTGTTACTTTCAAATAGCCAAATTTGAAAGGTAATTCCAATACCTATAATTTAATAGTTAGTTATCTCACATTTTCACATTTTTGGGTTTTCGGATTTTTGAATTTTCTCGAATATATTCGAATATTATAATTTACAAATATTTGGAAACATTTGTTAAACGAGTTTTTGTTAATTCGGATGTTTCCGAATGAACGGACTTGTCGAAATTCGTTAAAAAACTAATTCAGAACAAAACGAATTGCACATGTCTATAATCTAGTCCTTCCCACACTTCTCTAGCAGTGACTTGCCAGCCTTACAGTCTACTTCTCTTTTTGAGGATTTAGGAGGATGGATTGCTCCACAGTGTCTGCAGCTACACAGGTCAGAGTGGCCTTGTTTTAATACTTATTTACTTACTGTTAAAGCGGTTGTAAACTGCGGTTGTTGTAAAAAAAAAGAAAAAAAAAGAAAGACCTGCAAGGCAATGGCATAATCTGCTAGTATAATGTGAGTATTATGAAATACTCACCTTGGAACAAAGCACTCCAACGCTGTACTGTCAGCTTTGAGTCACGTTCCCCCAGTCTTTCGTCCGGGTTCGCACTTCGGCTATGTGATTGGCTGGAGCTGCGATGACGTCACTCCCACGCAATGCTCCCGGGAGCCCCCAGTTCTGGCATGAAGCTCTGAAGTTCTGCTGTACTGTCACATGTTCCCCCAGTCTTTCTTCTGGGTTCGCGCTTCGGCTATGTGATTGGCCGGAGCCGCGATGACGTCACTCCCGCGCGTGCACCCGGAAGCCCTTGGTTCCGGCATGAAGCTCTGAAGTTCCGGCAAGGTATGCCGGACCTTCAGAGCGCATGCACCAGTGATGTCAGTGAGGTAAATACATCCTAAACAGTGCACGGTTAGGAGATATTAATTTTACCTACAGGTAAGCCTTATATTAGGCCTATCTGTAGGTAAAAAATACCAAGCGGGCCTTACTAACACTTAAGGAATATGTAAATAATTGAATGTTAATAGCCTGGCCACAAGTTAAGGCAGTTGGGGGCACTTGGGACAAATCACACTCCTCCCTAAAACTAGGGCTAATCTTATACTCTTCAACAGTGAAGGAACTTGCCCATGTACTGCTGTCTACATCAGGATGATTAGGATGGATCAGAAGGGTACAAGTTCTCATATTAGACCCCTTTCATGCGAGGCGGACTCCGTTTCTACGGAGCCCGCCTCGGTCCGCCGGCTCAGCAGGAGATCAGTCCGTTGATCTCCGCTGAGCCGGCGGATGACAGGTCCCTCTCTGCTCACTGAGCGGGGAGGGGCTTGTCAGGCGCCGCTGCCGCCTATGGAGGGATCGGATGAAAACGGACAGCAAGTCCGTTTTCGTCAGATCTCACCCGATCCGCCAGTAACGGACCTGGACGTAGGGCCATCCGTCTGCTTTTAGTGGATCGGACAGGGTCGGATGTCAGCGGATGTCTCCGCTGACATCCGACGCTCCATAGACTAACATGGATCGCCCGTTCAGGTCTGCCGTCAAAACTGACAGGCGGACCTGAACGGTCCGATCGTTGGAAAGGGGCCATGAAAGTCATGTGAGGATGAGCAGATATCCCCTGCATGTTGTGATATTTCATTGGCCAGTTGTAGTTTACTATAACCTGGGCATAATATCTTTACAATTGATGCAGAGATTAGATACATTACACTGACAGTATATTAGTATGTATTGCATTTGTATCATGGGCTACCAATCATGTTTTTGGATGTATATATGAATAATGGTATTAACTCCAATCATCATAACCATTTAGCTTTTTACAAGCTTTAAAAAACAGAGCACTTGGAACTTTACTCACATGCTCTGTGCTTCCCGGAAATATTTCAGTGCGAACTCCACCATGGTATAATGTGTTGCATCAGTGGGTTGTGGTGAAGGTGAAGGACTCTGATTTTGGATTGACCCCTCGCTCACCTTGCCACTCTGTCAAAACAGATCACCATAAGACACATTTAGCTTCTTTTAATTCCCACATTCTTGATTGACATTGCTTTAATATGAGAAATTACTCAAAAGGTTTTTTATACACTTATTTTGGTGACTAGGGATGAGCCGAGCATCCCCCTGTTCGGTTCGCACCAGAACATGCGAACAGGCAAAAAATTTGTTCGAACACGCGAACACCGTTAAAGTCTATGGGACACGAACATGAATAATCAAAAGTGCTAATTTTAAAGGTTATATGCAAGTTATTGTCATAAAAAGTGTTTAGGGACCTGGGTCCTGCCCCAGGGGACATGGATCAATGCAAAAAAAGTTTTAAAAAAGTCAGTTTTTTCGGGAGCAGTGATTTCAATAATGCTTAAAGTGAAACAATAAAAAGTGTAATATTCCTTTAAATTTCGTACCTGGGGGGTGTCTATAGTATGCCTGTAAAGGGGCGCATGTTTCCCGTGTTTAGAACAGTCTGACAGCAAAATGACATTTCAAAGGAAAAAAAGTCATTTAAAACTACTCACGGCTATTAATGAATTGCCGGTCCGACAATACACATATAAGTTCATTGATAAATATGGCATGGGAATTCCCCACAGGGGATCCCCGAACCAAAATTTAAAAACAAAAATGACGTGGGGGGTCCCCCTAAATTCTATACCAGGCCCTTCAGGTCTGGTATGGATATTAAGGGGAACCCCCGGCCAAATTTTTTTTTTTTAAATGGTGTAGGGTCCCCCTCAAAATCTATACCAGACCCTTCAAGTCTGGTATGGATTTTAAGGGGAACCCCGCGCCAATTTTTTTAAAAAAAATGGCGTGGGGTCCCTCCAAAAATCCATACCAGACCCTTATCCGAGCACGCAACCTGGCAGGTCGCAGGAAAAGAGGGGGGGACGAGAGAGTGCCCCCCCCCGAACCCTACAAGGCCACATGCCCTCAACATTGGGAGGGTGCTTTGGGGTAGCCCCCCAAAACACCTTGTCCCCATGTTGATGGGGACAAGGGCCTCATCCCCACAACCCTTGCCTGGTGGTTGTGGGGGTCTGCGGGCGGGGGGCTTATCGGAATCTGGAAGCCCCCTTTAACAAGGGGACCCCCAGATCCCAGCCCCCTCCCTGTGTGAAATGGTAAACCTACCATTTCACAAAAAAGTGTCAAAAATGTTAAAAATGACAAGAGACAGTTTTTGACAATTCCTTTATTTAAATGCTTCTTCTTTCTTCTATCTTCTTTCTTTTATCTTCTTTCTTCTATCTTCTATCTTCCTTCGGTTTCTTCCTCCATCTTCTTCTTCTCCTGGTTCTTCTGGTTCATCTGGTTCTTCCTCCGGTGTTCTCGTCCGGCATCTTCCTCCGCGACGCCGGCGTCTTCTTCCCTTCTTCTCGGGCCGCTCTGCATCCACCATGATGGGAGGCTCCCGCTGTGTGACGCTTCCCCTCTTCTGACGGTTCTTAAATAACGGAGGGTGGGGCCACCCGGTGACCCCGCCCCCTCTGACGCATGGTGACCTCCATGTCCGCCCCCTCTGACGTCACGGGGAATGCCACAGGGAAGTCCCCGTCAAGTCCCCGTTCGTCAGAGGGGGCGGGGTCACCGGGTGGCCCCACCCTCCATTATTTATGAACCGTCAGAAGAGGAGAAGCGTCACACAGCGGGAGCCTCCCATCATGGTGGATGCGGAGCGGCCCGAGAAGAAGGGAAGAAGACGCCGGCGCCGTGGAGGAAGATGCTGGACGAGAACACCAGGAAGAACCAGAAGAAGAAGATGGAGGAAGAAACCGAAGGAAGATAGAAGATAGAAGATAGAAGAAAGAAGAAAGAAGACAGAAGATAGAAGAAAGAAGAAGCATTTAAATAAAGGAATTGTCAAAAACTTTCTCTTGTCATTTTTAACATTTTTGACACTTTTTTTGTGAAATGGTAGGGGTACAAATCCCTTACCATTTCACACGGGATGGAGGGCCGGGATCTGGGGGGTCCCCTTGTTAAAAGGGGCTTCCCAATTCCGATAAGCCCCCGCCCGCAGACCCCCACAACCACCAGGCAAGGGTTGTGGGGATGAGGCCCTTGTCCCCATCAACCTGAAGAGTCTGGTATAGATTTTGAGGGGGACCCCACGCCATTCTTTTTAAAAAATTTTGCCCGGGGTTCCCCTTAATATCCATACCAGACCTGAAGGGCCTGGTATGGAATTTAGGGGGACCCCCCACATCATTTTTTTTTTTTAATTTTGGTTCGGGGTTCCCCTGTGGATTTTGCTGTCAGACTGTTCTAAACACGGGAAACATGCGCCCCTTTACAGGCATACTATAGACACCCCCCAGGTCTGAAATTTAAAGGAATATTACACTTTTATTGTTTCACTTTAAGCATTATTAAAATCACTGCTCCTGAAAAAACAGCCATTTTTAAAACTTTTTTTTGCATTGATACATGTTCCCTGGGGCAGGACCCAGGTCCCCAAACACTTTTTATGACAATAACTTGCATATAAGCCTTTAAAATTAGCACTTTTGATTTCTCCCATAGACTTTTAAAGGGTGTTCCGTGACTTTCGAATTTGCCGTGAACACCCCAAATTGTTCGCTGTTCAGCGAACTGGCGAACAGCCGATGTTCGAGTCGAACATGAGTTCGACTCGAACTCGAAGCTCATCCCTATTGGTGACCAATGTTTCTTGAGATTGACTGTTCAATTTGATTATTTTAATCCAATGCCTTAATTGATATATTGATTCAGGGTAAATTTGTCCATGTCAGTCAAAACCACATGATTGTTAAGAAAATATTGAAAAAAGTAAACAACAAAACACATTGACCATTTTACAAAACAATTCATTTGATAACAATTGGAAGATACCAAACATCTGATATATTTATCTTCAATTTGATCGTGCAAAATTTGTCGTAACCAATGAAAATGATGATGAAAAATGATTGATAATTGCTGCAGTTGATTATAATATTGCAAATATACTGTATGATCAAAATAGTCATATAGTACATACTGTAAATATGTGAACTATCTTACAAAAAGATTTTATATTCTTCCCCATGATTAAGCTTCCCCCTGAATAAGTTGAGTGAAACGTGTTGGGGGCGTGGCTTGCCTGGAGCCCAGGCTGCCGCTGTTATTTCACATATCCACAGGGTCTAGCATTGATGTGTGGCACATAGGGTCTTTTTTATTTGTTGTTTCATTGGAGCTGGGATGAGCTCTGTCCGTGCCAGCACTCCCAGCGGTATACTACAGGAGAGGACTCGGCTGGAGCCTTGAGGGGCACCCCTTATTTGTTGTCTGGTTACATGAAATATTATTATTTCATGTTCACACTGTCCATCGATCAGGTACAGCTCCTTATCATCGGCCTGAGAGGTAAACCTCAAAGTCTTGCATGGCTGTGATAAAATCCTCAGCTGAAAGTGCATAGGAACTGACAGCACCCCACGGAGCTAAAGAAGTCTCCAGCAGATATCAGCACTCCCACATTGTTAAACCCTTCTGAGGTGGAAATTGTCAGGAAATTGAAAATTGTAAAGGCAACCTGTGACCTAAGTAAATTAGGTAGTTCCCTATGCTCGACCTGACTGCCCCATTCTGAGTGGTTTTGATAAAGCACGGATTTCGTGTGAAACGCATCAACCTTGTACCCACCTGCCTGTCTGTGCTTAGTTGTTTTTAAAGGCTTTTGTATTATTGAATAAAGCCAAAATTGCATAGTGTGAGTGTGCAGCCATCTGATTTTTGATTTATCTTGGCCCACTCTCTAAGTGAGTCTTCAGATCCAGGGTAAGTGCAATGCCAGCAGCTCTGAATCTGGAAAGCGATCTGTGGCTAACTTGTTACCAGAACTAAGATTGGAAAGCACCTTATGTGGAACCCAGTGCCTGAAAATCATTTTCATACAATCCCTGCAACATCCTGTCCAGCCGGGTCCAGATGCGGCACACCAAAAAAAAAGGGGCAAGCAAAACGAGGCTAGTTTTTTTACACATCAGAGCTGAAGAAAAGTTGTCTTTTCTCCTAGGATGCTAGTAAAAACCAGAGGTATGCTGGTAGTAAGAGAGGATATCCTGGGCTGGCATATAGTTTTTTAAATTTGCCTGTTTCCAATCCTCCTGTCGGCAGAAGTATAACCCAAAGGTGAAAGGTCTTATACACACTTTAAATATACCCCAGGAATGTCTCGTTTCCATAGGGTGTAGGTTTTTCCTTAATTGCAAAATGTGGTGGTATTTGCTCTTTTACCTCCGTGCTGAAGGTTCTGCGGAGACCCACAGGGCGGGGCTTGATGTTTTGGCTTTCTCTTTTCTCCACTGGAGAGTAGTAGTCTGGAGCTGCAGCTGGCTGCACAAATCGGGATGGGAAAAGACCTGAGTGTCCACCGAGAGAACCAAACTGCCAGCCTGAAAGACAGAAATGAAAGAAGTCAGGAATGAAGTAAAAACAATAAAAATGCAAGGATCTTTACAACGGCCAGTCAAATTGGGAGAACAAGGCTGGATATTGGAGGGTGTACTCCAGCCAGGAATTGGGCAGGCTCTATCTAACTTGCTGCAGCTTCTATTGCACACAGTGGGAAGCTTAAAGTGTTCAGTGATATCACAGTAAACAATTTTAGTATAGAAGAAATGCCCATACATCTGTGCAAGATGAAAGGTAAGGTGGGAATTCTTAAAGTGGATGTAAACCTGATTCATGAAATTTGAGCTGGGCACATATATCTGTAGTGTTTTATTATCTCTCTAAAGCCCTGTGTCTAGTAGCTTTGTCCTGCTCCGTTCGTCTGTTATTGGCCTGAGAACTTTTGACAATCTCTTCGAGACCGGGCAATAGAAGTGTGTGTCGGGGGAGGTTGCTATAAATAGATTAGCACACTGCCAAACTATACACAGGCAAGCTCTGCATGTGTGGGGAGGGGTATGTGTGCCTTTCCTCCAATAAACTGTCTCACAGTCTCTCACAGTGTCTAGCAATGATCTCCTCCTACAGGGGAATCGAGAAGTGAAAATTCTAACAGAGCAAGCACTTTCTACTGTATACTGTATCAAGGTGAAGACAGAAGATGTACATGTAAAACTTATGTAGGGAGATTTGTTTCATCCCTGTGTATCATCTGAAGCTGTTCACTTCACTGGGTATATGGAGGGTTTACAGCCACTTTAAAGCTTTCTGATAGACATAATAGCAGGGGGATTTAAAACCCATTTCTGAGCAAATATCCAGGATCCAGAAAAGAAGATCCGGCTGGATGGGCACATTTGCAGCTCTGGATTAGTGATCTCCTGCATCCTGATATGGCCGTGGCGAGGGACCTGGATGGAGGACTTAGGTGACTTTCATTCTTCACAAGGTATAGGAAAAAAAACAAAAAAAAGCTAAAATCTTTTGTAAGCGTTAACATATTCATTTAATTTAAAAATACACTTTTTGTATTTTTAGACCTGCAGCTCTCAACAAAGCAATATTTGGTGAACTTGCCATGAAGGTAGCTATTTGGTGCAATAGCAGCTTTGAAATTTACTCACTGCCATCCAATCCACTATCAATCACAGGCAAGGTGGATCTGATGGGGAACTAGTCTCTCAGAGTTATCGATCAGTCTCAGCCCACCTGAAAACTCAAATTCAAATTCACGGCCACTGTGCCTGTTGGGTGGGTGGAGCCTGATGGGGAACTCTGAGACTAGTTCCCCATCAGGTCCCCCTTGCTTGCAGGGTGACAAAAGTGCATGAAAGCTATTCCCCATTAAATTCAGGGTGACAAAAGTGCATGAAAGCTATTCCCCATTAAATTCTTTGTACTGTAACTGTTCGCACTGCAGGTACGCTAGGCTTAGTCCTGCATCAAAAGCATATCACTGTGAAAGGGCCCTTAAGCTGCACAAAAGTGCATCAAAGCAAATAAGTGTGAAAGGGCCCTAAAAGCAGACCTGATAGGGAACTAGTCTCTCAGTTCCCCCCATCAGGCTCCATCCAACCCTAGTACAAAACTTCTTAGTCAGTGTGACAGGTGCAGCGGCCAGGGAGGGCGGGACTAATTGCAATGAGAAAGGAATGCCCAGTATGGACACTCTGACCTCAGTGACGGCAATGGCAGATTTATTATTATTTGAATTTGGCACAATTACACTTTTAGTGATTCGCCCCAACAGAATTCTAAAGGGTGTCCATGATACCCTTTATAAATTTTCCCCAGTGTGCAGTAAATGGTGTAGTATTCACCAGGAAGCAATTATCATTCAGTTAGGGTTTACATCTACTTTAACTGCTTGTTGAGTTATATTATTGTCACTGATGTCAGTGTGCTGCTAATAAGATAACTGCTAACAAGCATCTAAATCAGCATTTGCAAAAGGAAAGGTGAGCAATGGCAGAATCCATTTGTCTCCCATGTTAAATTCTCTTTAAATATATTTTACGTCATTACAACTGATTATCTGTAGAAAAGTCCAACATAGCATAACATAATCTTTGCTGTGCCAATTCAGAAATGGTGCCACTAGAGCACTCCATGTGTGCGTGGCCATTCATGCTGCCACCCACACGCAGACCACTTCAGCCGTGCTGCTTTGGACTGATGTTTGCACAGTGTGATGAGTTGGGGCCTGTACACAGCCAAGTTCACCCTATATAACCTGGCTCCCCAGAACAATGCTGGGCCCTGGTCCCAGGGATGACAGGGATGGTAGAGCTGGCACAACTCACAATCTGTGAATACTTTGCTGATTAACTGATCCCTGGATTCTAAACAATAACCTCTAAAATCTCTTTAGCACCCAACTAAATAGGTACTAGGATTAGGTAAATTTAGTTATTTAGTTAGTTTGGTGTTAGGTAAATTTAGCGTTGCTCACTGTAATACGTGGAGCTGTGTTGTTTATTGTGATCTGTTTAATGTTTAACCTGCTGCAGGTTTGATTATGGTCTCTGCTTTCTGGAGAACTGTGGATCTCTCTACAGTAGAACATAGGTGTGGAGCAAGGCAAATGAGTAGCATGAATATTTATACAGCCCTGGTCAATCCCTGGGAGGGTGGCTCAGATGGCTGCTGGGAGTCTGTATAAATACTCTGAGACACAGAGCATCCAGGTCTTTTCGTGTAGGAGAGAAACGCATTCCTAAGGGGGGCTGGCTGCCCCCTTAGGCAAGCTGTTCGTGAGGCCTCAGGTTGGCAACCTAAGGGCCTGCTTTGCTAGAAGCTACTGAAAGCTGACTGAGGGGCTGTCGTCTGAACATGTAGTCTGGTATCACAGGAAAAAGGCATTGCATGGATGTTGGAAGGAAGCAACCAACTTTCCTTGGACATTTTGTGAGTACAGACTTCTGTGAGAGATTTTAGAGGCTGTGGGTTGCTGCCACCCTTCTGCTGCTAGAGAGTCAGCTGCGTGTGTGTAAAGGGGGACACTGGCTTGTGTCCTGAAGAGCTCGGTCAAACTCTGTGAAGGAACTCTGCTCTAATTGTTTAAAGAAGGAGGCTTTTGTGCTTTCAGCTATTACTACTTCAAAGCCAAGTCTACAGTCTGCTTTGCAAAGATTTTTGTTTCAGTTCTACAGAAGGAATTTTATTGTCCTCATCTTGTACTTGGTACTTTTTGGAGTATACCATTCCATTCCCCAACCCTATCCAAGTTACCCCAAAATTATAAACACTAAAAAGAACACCCCTGGACTTGCCATTGAGCCAAAAAGTGACTGTGATTGTGTGCCTGGTTGTGGGGCAATAACTGGGAAAAAAGAACCTGGGCATATTTTCAGGGGCTTCTATGGGGGTTAGTGCTACATCTCTATGTTACTTAATCCTGACTCCTGAACTTTGAGTGTTACTTAATCCTGACCCCTGAAGCTCTGGGCTTAGAATTGGGTATTGCACAGAGTCCATTGGTCAGGATTAGGTAATGCACTGAGTTCAGTACAATGCAAGCAGGTAGCTTATTTTTAAAATGTTGACATGCTGCTGCAAAAACTGCTACAGTGCCTTTATAAACATAGTACATCTAGTAAATTTTAAATATTTCTAAAATATTATTTCTGTATCGTCACAGATATTTTGTTTTGGGTTGTCTTTATTCATGAGTAACTTTATTTAAATAAACTAGGGAGGCCACTGTGCCTGCAAGCGTGTGTTAGTGCACACTTATTTCACTAATCATTTTACAACCCATTAAAAAATTCCCCTACAATGTAACACAAACAGGTACTCTGTAAATAGGTTGACCACCATTTACCGACCTCTTTGTTTCCATACACATCACACAAAACCAAGTCACTTCAATGATTGCTGTCATTACCTGGTTCCAATCCATCCATTGGCATCACTTTGATGATGTCACCCTTCTTGAACTGAAGTAGACTTTTATCATCAGTAAAATGGCTACGTAGCGCAACCACATGATTGGATTCCTGTGAAAACACCAACAAAAGGACACTTTTATCAAGGCTTTTCTTTTCTAATACTAGGCCAATTGCTATAGTTTGATCTCCTTGATCACCTTCACCAGTTCCTGCAGAAACAGTTCCACCAAGCTTTTTAGTGCCTGTGCTCTGTCCGAGCGCAAACTCAGATCCTCAGTACGCAGACAAAAGCGCAAAGTGCGGGAATCGGACATTTCCAAGGACAGGATATCTACATAACTGCAGGATAAAGAAATTAAAATGTTTATGGAAAGATTCCTTTCAAGATTTACTCATCTTCCATTGGGTTGTGTTATGGCCCACCTGTAGCTGTACAGAGTCTTCAGGTATCTCTGTTGGATTCCTGTTGAATTTACATCCTTCAGAAGCCGGATCCCTCGGTGAGAAACCCCCAAAAGCAGTTTTTCTATATCATCATCCAGCTAAAATCATGAAAAAGGCAAAATATTGTTAAATAAGTAGGGGATGAAAAATAGTGTACTGCAAAACAGAAAAAAAGGAAACTTTGTAAAGAGTTATCAAATATACTCTTGAGATGTGTTACAGCTTAAACTCCAGCCTTGTTTTTTTTTTTTTTAATCCCAACTGTCAGGTTGATAATCGAAAGTGAAATTAAAGTGTTATTAAAACCAGGACCCCACATTTACTATGTCAGGTCTCCCACAGTACAGAACATGGAAATGTAATTATTTTAGTAAATATAAACAGCTAAATACCTTTTCTTATCAGCAGTGTATAGCAGTCTTGTGATTTCTATTAGTTCCTGATGAAGGTTGTAGGAGAAGTTTTCATACTGCACTGAGCTGTCCAAGGAGGCTGCAGGGCTCCTGACCCTCTGTCTGGACATGTTTGGACAGTGTCGATTGGCCCTGTGCTGATCACATGCACTCTCCCAAAAAAAATAAAAACACACCAAACTGAGCATGTGCAGCCTGACTCCAAAGCCTCTGTCTTATCCAGACTTGTCCAGGGGGACAGTGCAGGGAGGGGAGGATCTGTGCATACACGATCAAGCAGCCTTTTTTTTTACAATGCAGAGGATTAACCCCTTAGGTTCCGCAGTGAGAATAACAAGCATGCTTTACTGCATATACAAACTGATTTTACTTTGTGGGTTTAGTAACAAATCTTGTTGGTGTTATATGTGCGCATTATGGTGCATCTAGCTCTATTGTGCCATCCTCCAGCGATGATGGGTCCATGATTCTGTCACCACTTTGTTCCCCTTCACCACTGTTTCTTTTAACTGTAGCAATTTGCTTTGGCCATTAGAAGGCAACTGATGATGTAACTCCTGAGCATGTGCCAGCACCTAGCACACTGAGAAAAGAACCAGGATGTACATTGTGCGATGCATGTGCCATGCAGTGTACAAAGAAAAAAAAACACCAGGAGTTAGGGAAGAGCTTCTTTTAGGCAAAACAGACTCTGCAAGTATTTTCTATTGGAAATCTATTGGTGCCATCCTCTTGGCTGTGTTGTGTGGCAGGGCTGTGTAAATATCCGGACTGGATGGACAGAAATACATATCTTCTGACAGGTACACATCTGTGCATTTAGCTGTTGCCCGAAGTTCAGCTCAATTTTCCTGAGCAACTTGAGTCCCCAAAACAAAGGGGCTCACTATATATTGACCAACGTCTTTGGATTTTAGAGTCAAGAATTACAAACCTAGCACCCAGGTTCCGTGGCTCACATCTTTCTGCCTGTTTTTCAGTGCTTAAGCCAGGTTTGCTTTATAATTGGAGTACAGTTAAACTTCAACACATAGTGAAAAGGCGCTACTAACAAATGAATAATGAAATGAGAGATAGATGTTGGAAAATAAAAAAATGAAAAAACTATTAAATGGATGTGTCATGGAAGAAAGATGTGGCCTGCAAATTCTGACCTCAGTATTTCCCGTATCACTGACCTAGAACAAGCCTGCACCAAGTCAGAACTCTGTATATTTTTCGTAGTCCAAACATAAAAGCCATCGGTTTAGCAAGAAAGCCAGAAAAAGTAAAGTTTTGGGAGATCACAGCATAAAGAAATGTACTCAGTTACAAAACTATACGGTTAATTTTACTCACCGTGACAGGGAAGAGGCGGGAAAAATAATTCTCCCAGTTATCCCGGGCAGCTATAACAATACGTTTCTTAATAGAATCTTCTGTGATGGAGCTGGCATCACTTCCTACTTGGTGGTCACCTGGTCAACAGAAATCAGAAAAAGGTTACTTACACACACAATCATTTCTGCTGTAAATACTGTACATGCTCATCTGCATGTCTGACTTAAGCCTTGTGCACACTATCGTTTTTTATTTTCATTCAACCCAGCAGGCTGAATAAAAAAAAACCTAAGGAGCTCATGGGGAGATCCTGGACTAACTATGTGATGTTAGTACAGAGATCCCCCTGCTGAGCTATTGTGTTCTGACAGGGGGACCGCCCCCCTGGATCTGCTATTCTGCTGCTAGAGAGACTGAGCCATTTAAGAATTTACCATACAGCCATCCAGTAGCATTATTGCTGCCTGCAGTTTGAACTGGGACTGTGCACCAACAGTACAACTAGGCCCCAGCACTAGCTGGCTAAAGAGTTAGGACTAAAAACTGCCCTTTTACCAATGCTGTAGCAAGATCTTCATATATGCTTATGCTAAGTGATACCTCTCAGGGACAATGGAACATATCCTAGCCAATCTCCTAGGGTGCACTCTAGGTTAGTTATAGTTTTATTATTCACGTTGCAGTTAATTTTACACTAAGTGGTCTTGCATCAATTTCCTGATACTAACAATCAATTTAAAAGGTATCCATATTAGTGTTCTTAGAAGTGCTTGCAGCAGTCTTCATTCAACCAGGTGTGCCAGAAAGCCGAAGGTTATTCACTGAGTTGAGGCAAAGAACAGAGGACCCAATTAACTAAGCAGCTCCTATATGGGTAGCGCTACTATTGTTAGGGTTAAGCTGGTTTTCCACTTTAAATCCAAGAAAACAGCTAAATAAGAACTTGAAATAGATATATTTATATATATTTTTTTAAGTTTTGACGATCCACAAACTCCTATCAGACAACATGCCCTGATCTGCCATATTCGTTTTATCCACAGCAACTAAGCAGTACAGCTTTGCCAAAGACTTACCCTGGCCTATAAATGGACAGTGAAGGAGCAGCTGCTGTCACCTTGTGTCACCTACTGTCACCTTGTGAAGCTTGCAGTATCAGATTTGCAACAATGTACAATGCCATGTAGCCCAATTACCTCAGAATACTAACTCTCGCTTTCCCAGTCAGTGCCCTGCTCTGCAGAGGGTTAGAAGCTGATATGAAGGCAGATTCAGGTATTTATACTAGCTGCATAAAAAATGAATAAATGCTTTTTTAATTAATACATACTTAAAGCGGTAGTAAAGTCCTCTTTGTGATTTTTACCTACAGGGAAGCCTATAAGAAGGCTTACCTGTAGGTAAAATTAATATCTCCTAAACGTGCACAGTTTAGGAGATATTCACCCTGGATGCAGCTGGTGACATCATGCACTCTGAAGGTCCGGCATAACGTGCTGGACATTCAGAGCTTCGTGACGGAGCCAAGGGCTACTGCGCACATTTGCGAGAGTGATGGAGCCCGTGAACCCTAAAGAAAGACTGGGGGAAGATGGAAGCCCTGTCAGTGGTGACAGCATGTCGCTGGAGGGCTTCATTCTAAGGCAAGTATTTCATAATGTGCTAGTATGCAATGCCTTGCAGGTGTTTTTTTTTTTTTTTTAAATGCCATGGTTTACTACCGCTTTAATTTAAATCTTTGCTTTTCATATCTCGCTAGAGTTTGGATCTAAAGGCTCCAAGCACCTGACCACTTTGACAGTCCACAGTATACTGCTTAGCAAAGGGCAACACTAGCTGGCTAATCACAGGAAGGGAAGACAAAGGATGTGGGCAGGTAAATCTCATACATTTTCTTTGTACTTACTTAAGAAGTCTTTCATCTTTCGTCTCTCCTCTTTAGTCAGCTTGAAAGCAGTGTCTGAGAATGTGTCTCGAATTATCTATTAGAACAGAAACCTACATGACTATTGTGCACATCAAATCCTATATTCATAATGAACAGCTACCCAGTCACAAGTTACTAAAGATCTGACTGCTACAAAGCAACAAGATAGAATAGACTCAACAATGTTTAATATATGGGCTTTGGATACTAACAGCAGCTTATGATATTGATGAAACAAAGCTTGGGATCAAAGTCCTGTCCTGGCCAAATTTGACAAAATCTGTTACAGCAGACATTCTGAAACACTATTCTCATATTAGGACATGGACTGCAGTGCCCGTGACCAACATATTGAACACTTTCAACAATTGATCATTGTTCTTCTACCAGCTAGATTTTCCAGGACTTTCTATTCACGCATGGATCTTCTTATCTCGCTCCACAATCTGTTCAAATTTGAGGCTCAGCAAAAAAACATATTGCCTAATTGCCATGTTTCCTAGCATACATAAAACAGACATTGTTTCATAAGCAGCCTATGAGCTGAGAATTTTATTTTTACATGATTATGTTTTTTAATAATTAGTTACATAGTTGAATAAAGACACTGGCCCATCCAGTTTAAGTGTGTGTGTTTATTTCACTACTGTTTTCCATATGCTACCATTTGCTAAGAAACACATCTAAAAGTCATTTGAATTTATTTAGACTTCCCGCTGACACCACAAACTATGGAAGGGAATTCCACATTCTTACTGCTTTAACAGTAAAGAATGCTTTATGGAGTTTAAGACTGAGCTGCTTCTTGTCCAACTTCATTGTGTGGCTATGTGTCTTGTTTAGGGATCTAAGATTAAATAGTTTCCTCCAAATGCTAGAATGACTATTTAGATATTTGTATATCGCTATCATATCCCCTCTTAAGTGCCTCTTCTCCACGGAGAATACATTTGATGTTTGTAGTCATTCCTCATAATTGAGGTCCCACAGCACCCTTATTAGCTCGTTGCCCTTCTCTAGACTCTTTCTAGGTCCAGCACATGCTTCCTGAAGACTGGTGACCAGAACTGGATTGCATACTCAAGATGTGGCCGAACCGTGTTTTTTAAAGTGGTAGAAATAAAGTCTTCTCTCGTGAGTAAATTCAATTTTTAGTGCATACTAATAGTCTACTTTCTCAATGCAGCTTGGCATTGTATGCTATTGGTGAGCCTGTGATCTACTAGCAACCTCGGATCCTTGTGCATCCTTGATTCCCCGTGAGATTTTTGCCCTAGCCAGAAACTTGCATTTATATTTTAGTTCCCAAGTCCATTACTCCCTCCTCTACCATATTTGGAATATATTTTTGGGGGCGGTACCTAGTTTTGACAGGTACCCGCTACCACTTCCACTCCTTCCTCCCTCCCCGCAGTGTTCTGGGACAAGTCACAGTTCCCAGAAGACTGCAGGACAATTCAAAAAGCACAGCGTGGCTCGTGCGTGTGCAGTGGGAAGCCAGCTGTGATGCCACAAGCAGCATAGCCAGCTGTCCACAGTTAGGATGCTGATGCCAGGAACCTGAAGTCCGAAGCTACAGGGTTTGTAGCTGCTGACTATTTTTTTTCAAAGTGGAGAACTGCTTTAAATAAAGTAGGTCTTCTTGTAAAGTTGCTATGTCCTGTTGTAAAATTATTTCCCAAGTTCAACAGGATTGTCCCAGGACAGAACCATGGGGAACCCCACTTATCATTCCAGACCATTCAGAAAATATGCCATTAATCAGCATCCTCTGGATGTGTGCCTGCAACCATTTTTCTATCCGGGTACATACAATACTGTCAATTTCAAAAGACATGAATATGTAAATTAAGCATTTATGGGGTACTGAATTAAATGCCTAAGCAAAATTTAGATACACTACATCCACAGGCCTTCCACTATCCAAATTATCTCCCTATAGAATGTTAAGAGGTTGGTCTGGGAAGAACAATCTTTCATAAATCTATGTTGGTTACTACTAATGATACTATTTTCATCAGCAAATTCTTGGATATGGTCCCTTATCATTTCTTTCAATAGTTTACATACTATTGATGCTAGGCTGACTGGTCTGTAGTTTCCAGGTTTATATCTCGGACATTTTTTGAATACTGGTACATTTACTTTTCACCAATCAGTTGGTATCATTGTAGTCAGCAAGCTGTCCTTAAAATTTAGGATTAATGGTCTGGCTATTGTGTGGCTAAGTTATTTTAGAAATCTCCAGTGTAAGCCATCTGCTTCTAGTGATTTATTCAGAATATGTTTTTCTAGTTTCTTTTTTGAACACAGGTTTCTGTTAGCCACAAGGGTACATTCAATATAATGTTATTGACATTACTATCTTGTAAAAATAACTAAATTTATTTTTTTCGTATTGAGGCATTCAAAAACAAATACTGCATTTTGGCCACTAGATGACGCTTCAATCATGCAAGATAGTTTTATAACATAGCATATGGAACGTTTTGCTGTAGCTGAGCGAATGTGTGTCATATTTGTTCATCGAACGGTTTATACAAAGACCCCAAAGTACTGGTTAGTTGTCTTTGACATTTCAGATTCACCTGTTTGATGCCCAAAACTCTATAATATTCACACACATGGAAAATATTTAAATTAAAAAAGACTGCATCTGGTACTATCATTTACCTGCTCACACAGAAGGTTCAAATAATATGGATGAGTGAATTTTTCTTTCGGATAGAAGATCTGCCAAGAAAATTATTCACAATTAGAAGATATCAATGTAAACATCACTTAGGAAGTTGCTCTTATATGCTTAAAAACTGGAGCAGTTTTCAGGTGCTTTAGCGCTAGAAATAGCCCTTGCTAAGCGCCTGAAAACCGCCTCCCATTAATTTAAGTGTGTCTTTTCACACTGGGGTGATGCCCTTGCGGGACATTCCTGAAAAATCCTGCAAGCGCTTTGAAAGCGCTGCACAACTGGACTTTTTACCCTTTTTTTGGGTAAAAAGCGCCCCGCTAGCGGCCGAAAAAGCGGTTCTTTAGCGCTAACAGCCAGCGCTTTCAGTGTGAAACCAGCCTAATGCCCTGTACACAGGGTCGGATTTTCCAACGGAAAATGTGTGCTAGGACCTTGTTGTCGGAAATTCCGACTGTGTGTAGGCTCCATCACACATTCTCCATCGGAATTTCTGACACACAAAGTTTGAGAGCTTGCTATAAAATTTTCCGACAACAAAATCCGTTGTTGGAAATTCCGATCGTGTGTACACAAATCCGAGGCACAAAGTGCCACGCATGCTCAGAATAAATTAAGAGATGAAAGCAATTGGCTACTGCCCCGTTTATAGTCCCGACGTACGTGTTTTACGTCACCGTGTTCAGAACGATCGGATTTTCCTACAACTTTGTGTGACCGTGTGTATGCAAGACAAGTTTGAACCAACATCCGTCGGAAAAAATCCTAGGATTTTGTTGTCGGAATGTCCGATCAATGTCCGACCGTGTGTACAGGGCATTAGTGTTCCTGACCACTGCCCCATTCCACTATTGCAGCACCTCAAAAATCATTGGCAGCTCTGCTTAACAATGTGTTATACAGGGCCCCAATGTGCACCCATAAGAACTAGAAATCAGTACCTGACAGGGTCCCCCAACAAACCGCCCCCCTGCCCTGAAAACAATCAAAACAAATCAAAATAATATTTTTGCTAAAAATACACTAAAAGCATTAGTGGACACAAACACAAGATAACTTACAAAATTCCTGCTAAATCATGCTAAGTCTTTGGGCTCATTCATATGGGCTGTGGCCAGCGTGAATCAGTGGTTTTTTTTTCTGTGGCTGGATTTATGTGCAGGCAGCCTATGTCACTCTGGGGATGTAGCAGCCACAGGTTTGACAAGCACATGGTCACAGGTCTGCGGCCCTCAACAAAGACAAACTGCATTTGGGGCCAATCACCCAAACCTGTACACTTAAAGCGGAGTTCCACCCAAAAATAGAACTTCCACTTTAAGGGAGGTGACCCTCTGACATGCTACATTTGGCATGTCATTTTTTTTTTTGGGGGGGGGGGGGGGGGGAGCGGATACCCTCTTTTTAGAGGGTCCAAGCTCCCACTTCCTCCTGGCGCACCGCGGCACCAGAAGGGAGATCACCTCTCCCCCCTCCCTCTAGGCAATCATCTGGGACACAGGTCCCAGATGATTGCCCGGCCAATCACAGAGAGCGGCGCGACTCGCACATGCGCAGTGGGTGCCCGGCTGTGAAGCCACAGCCGGGCACCCACAATTACAATGCCGGCGCCGCAGAGAGGAGGGGGAGACGAGCGGGGCTTCGTTCCCCCACATCGATGGACCCTGGGACAGGTAAGTGTCTGATTATTAAAAGTCAGTAGCTGCAGTATTTGTAGCTGCTGACTTTTAATTATTTTTTTTTAAGCAGAACGCTGCTTTAACAGATTAGGACCCAAGGCTATATTTATACAGCCGCTGCATCCCCATAGAGTAACAGGCGGCTTCAGCAGCACAAAGAAACCACTTATTAATACTGTATGGGCCAGAGAACCCATGTGAATGGGCCCTTAATTATGTGTTTATTATTTTTTACAATCTTATTTATTATTTTTTTACACAATCCTCAATCTATAGCTCTGCAGGATCAGCTGCACAGAATGAATGAACAGGAGTAGCTCTGTACAGTTTGCTGTGCTTCAGTTATGAATGAACATAGTAAGTGATCCGTACCAATCACTCACTATGTTCATTCAGAAAAGGATAGGGCCAGTAAATATTACATATTTACTAGCCCCACCACGCTTTCCATCCTGAAACACCTGCAGCAGCCAGTGGGAGGACAGGAAAACAAGTCACCAGCGTTGCAGAGGGAAGGGGTACCAGGAGGCCCCAGGCAGGAGAAGGAAGGGGAACCTGGACAGGAGGAGGTGAATGGTGCGGTGGGTGGCATTTACTGGAAACGATTCCCTGTAATTCCCCCTTGCAACAGCTGAATGCTGGCAGGAGGGAGAACTACAGGGGATCAGTACCAGATAATGCCACCCCTGTGGCACCGATCACCCCCTCCTGCTCAGATTCCCCCCCTCCTTCTGCTTGTCAGCTTCCCAGGCCCCATACAGGAGGACCAGTGGTACCCTCTTATTGGCGGCTATATATATATATATATATATATATATATATATATATATATATATATAAGAATGCTGTCAAAAATATATATATATTTTAACTGTTTATTTTCATCAATTTACAAAATGCAAAGCGTATAAACAGAAAAAAAAATCTAAATCAAATCAATATTTGGTGTGATTGCCAACTTGGCTTCAAACCAGCATAATTTCTTCTAGGTACATTTGTACAGAGTTTTTGAAGGAACTCGGCAAGTACATTACTCCACACATCTTGGAGTGGAACTAACCACATTTTAGGCTGCCTCAAATCCTTTTGTCTCTTCATGCAATCCCAGACAAACTCCATGATGTTGAGATTAGGCCTTCGTTGGGCCAAACCATTACTTCCACAACTTCTTGTTGTTCTTTATGTCGAAGATAATTTTTAATGACATTGGCTGTATGTTTGAGGTCATTGTCCTGCTGCAGAATAAATTTGGGACCAATCACCTGCCACCCTGATGGTATGGCATGATGGATAAGCATCTGCAATGAGGACACCATTTATTGGGCAAGGTTGAGGACCATAGATGTAGGGGGTTGGCCAAGGAAACTTAATGCAGTAAATGAAAGACACATCAGGCTTACTTCCCATTTGACATCGGAAGATGTCCAGCAGTGCCATCAGCACAGAACTGGCAGAAACCAGTGGGACCCAGGTACACCCATCTACTGTCCAGATCAATTAGGCCAGAAGTGGTCTTCATGGAAGTATTGTGGCTAAAAAGTCATACCTCTGACATGGAGACAAGGCGAAGTGACTCAAGTATACAAGGAAACATAGGAACTGGGGTGCAGGAAAATGGCAGCAGGTGCTCTGGACTGATGAGTAAAAATGTGAAATATTTGGTTGTAGCAGGAGGCAGTTTGTTCGCCAACGGACTGGAGAGCGGTACAATAATGAGTGTCTGCAGGAAACAGTGAAGCATTGTGGAGGTTCCTTGCAAGTTTGGGACTGCGTTTCTGCAAATCGAGTTAGAGATTTGGTCAGGATCAGTGGTGTCCTCAATGCTGAGAAATACAGGCAGATACTTATCTATCATGCCATACCATCAGAGAGGCGTGTGATTGGCCTCAAATTTATTCTGCAGCAGGACATGACCCCAAACATTAGAAACTTTCTTCAGCGTAAAGAAGAATAAGGAGTACTGGAAGTAATGGTTTGGCCCCCTATACGATATGTATATATCAGTGTCCTTTAGTAAACTGAATGAATGCATTGCACTGGCACTTCCCCCTTGTAATGGGACAGTGCCTAATTTTAAAAACTTTCTCTATAAACTTACTTCCTTCCGCACATAAAGTCTCCAGTTCACATCACTGTAGGAGAAGTAAACACTGGCACTATGTTTGATGAGAGCTGACTTGGTGGTGTGGTCACCTTCAAGAGTTCTCCCTGAAAGCAAAGGAAGTTCAATTGGTAAAATGAATACAACGGAATGCTTTTGAAGAGGAAATTACAGGATGTTTAGAAAAAAACTGGTCATTCAGAAAATCTTGCCATTTCTTTTTACCTGCACCTTTTGGAGCCTGAACTTCTGGGGCCGGTGGTATCAAACCAGATGCAAACAGACCCAAAAGTGGCTTTTGCTTCTCTCGAATAGAATTTTTTGTCTCACTCTTTCCTGTAGGAGGAAATGGAGGAGGTGGTGGTGGCTTTGGAGCATTCTTAAAAAAAAGAAAAGAAAAGGATTTATTTGTTTTGTGCAATGCTTTTACAAATGTGTTGATTTAAAAACAAATTTCATTCGGGGAGTTCCCTTCAACTAAGCAGCATTCAGAACTTTGGGCAGCAGGAAAGATAAGCATTCATGTTTTCCTTTGCAGGGACAGAGTTTACTGGCACTTTTAGTTACATGACAAGGTTGCTTAAAAAAAAAAAAATCAAAATTAATCAGAAGACAAAAGTGGGCAAAGGAGTAAATGAGTGTGTTACAAACAAAATGCAAAACATAGCAACCAAGGCCAGGTGTATAACCCTCCACTCCACCAGCTTCACCAGGCCCAAAGTCTTGTGCCTCCCCTCTCCAACTCTTTTAAAGTATAACTAAAGTAAAAACTTTTTTTTTTTGTTTTTTTGTTTTTGACAGAGTGGAGAGGGATTAGAACACCTACCAGTTGCTATTGCTGTCTGTGCCCCCGTTTAGGAGAATCACCCACTATTTGTCCTGTTTATCATTATCAATGAAAGTAAAAGTAAAAGCAAATCCCAAATTTTGGGTTGTCCCCAGAAAAGTAATAGAGCGAAATCTTCTAATGGGGACACTAGTTCTGGTGACCTGGGGGTCCCCAAAATATTCCCTATAACCACTTCAATACCAGGCACTTTCGCCCCTTCCTGCCCAGGTCAATATTCAGCTTTCACCACTGTCGCATTTTGAATGACAATTGCGTGGTCATGCTACACTGTACCAAAACATTTTTTTTATTGTTTTGTTCCCACAAATAGAGCTTTCTTTTGGTGGTATTTGATCACTGCTGGGGTTTTTTATTTTTTGCGCAACAAATAAAAAAAGACCAAATTTTGTTTTTAAAAAAAGGTTTTCTTTGTTTCTGTTATAAAATTTTGTAAATTAGTAAGTTTTCTCCTTCACTGATGGGCACTGATGAGTCTGCACCGACGAGTACTGATAAGGCGGCACTAATGGGCACTGATGAGGTGGTACCAATGAGGTGGCACAATTGGGCACGGATAGGCGGCACTGATGGGCACCAATAGGTGGCACTGGTATGCAGCACTGATGGGCATTAAATGGGCGGCACTGAAAGGCTGCACTGATGGGTACTTATGGGTAGCACTGGTGGGCACTGATAGACACTGATGGGTCAGAGTGTGACGAAACGTACGTCGGGCGTGTTGACGTGCTGCAGATTCCGTCTCGGACGGGTGTTCGCTTTTTAGCTGGCCGGCTAACTTTTGTTTTTATATGACCTACTAAATGTAAGTGCAATTTTTATCTACCTTTTAATAAACCTAAGCAGGATTACACTATGTTGCCCTTTCTTTCCTTCACATACCCCCTGTGAGAACCGAGTATAACTGGAGGGGTACCTCCTCATATGAATGTTCCCTGGGACCTGACTGATAATATACTCATCCATAAGCTGAAGGGGTGCGGTGCCGTTTCATCTACAAAGGCCCCGACCGGGTTAAGGTCGCAAGCTTATATTAGCTTGCCTTCTGGTAAGCGCACAATTTTATCAGTTTGTCACATTGGTGCGGTGAAGGTCTCATTTATCCAACTGTACTTCATTTGGCAATCGGGATTGTTATCCTATCTCCCCTCATCAGTCCATTTCTTCTGTTGGGACTTATATCTGGACTGTTTTTTCGTTTACTGATTTTGGGACTAATCTTCATGTGATCAATTCCTTATTCACATATTTGATATAATTTATTAACACTTAAATAGGTATTTTCACTTTATATATCTGTTTATCTATAGAGTAACCTTAAGGTAATCACTATCACAGCGCTGCTCTTTTTTTGATTTTGTTTACTGAGTGTGTGTATCCCACTTTTAGCGGCTGCTTTTTTGTCAATATTGATTCATCCTTTATACACTTGTTTTGTTCTTGATTTGTAGGGTTTTGGTCATCTAATGTTATATCAGTGTTTATATCCAGCGCGGCTGTTTTCTTTATTTTTATTCCTAAACTGATGAGGTGGTACCAATGAGGTGGCACAATTGGGCACGGATAGGTGGCACTGATGGGCACCAATAGGTGGCACTGGTATGCAGCACTGATGGGCATTAAATGGGCGGCACTGAAAGGCTGCACTGATGGGTACTTATGGGTAGCACTGGTGGGCACTGATAGACACTGATGGGTGGCACTGATGGGCATCACTGATAGGGAGTCATCTGGCAGGCATTGTAAGTGGCATTGACTGGCACCATTTGTGGGCACTGATTGGCATATTTTGCCACTGGCTGTCATCCCTGGTGGCCATGGGTGGCATACCTGGTCATCCATCCGTGGTGTCCAGTCCTGGTGGCATCCCTGGTGGTCCAGTGTGGGTATCTGCGGGGTGGGGCTGCGCTGATTGATTATTATCTGACAGGAGAGACACCATACGGCTCTCCTCTACTCGCGTCTGTCAGATGTGAGTAAGGAAAAGCCGATACACGGTATTTCCAGTTTACATTGTGATCAGCCATGATTGGACATGGCTGATCATGTGGTAAAGAGCCTCCATCAGAGGCTCTTTACCGAGATCTGTGTAGCAGTGTGTCAGACTGACACGCCGCACCACAGATCGGCGCGAAAGTCAGGATAACTGAACCACCGCCTGGCCGTCATTTTGCTATAGGCCAGGCAGGAAGTGGTTAATTTGCAGAGATTTCCTCTCACTTTCTTTGGCTATGGGACAGGAAGTGAAGAGAAATCTCCTCAATGGGACAACAATGGCAAAAATAAACCTTGCAGGGGTTATAACCCTCCCTTACTCTATCCAAAATAAAAAATAAAAAGTTTTGCCTATAGTTCTACTTTAAATTGGCTAACCTCAGTACCACACTAACAAGATCAGATGTTATAACCCCTCACACCTGCTCAATTTCACTTAGTGTCCTTTGGAGAATGAATATCTTTTTTCTTTTTGCTGAATTTCTTGCTTGAATTTTAATAGTTTTTTTTTTACTATTAACAGCTACTGGGAGATTCAGGCTGGATATTGGAACTCCTGGAAGTCTATCTAGTTAGCCAATGAGCGCAGATTTTTCCCAATTCATAAAGTGTTCTCTCTGCATTGGTCCTGCAGTCAGGAGTGACAACCTGCCTTATGCCGCGTACACACAAACGGATTTTTCGGCATCAAAGGTCCAATGGTCTTTCCGACGGACTTTCGACGGAGTTACGACGGACTTTCGAACGACCGGACTTGCCCACACACGAACGGACTAAAGTCAGTTTGAAAGTCCGCTGGTTTGAACGTGATGACGTACGAAGGGACTAGAATAAGGAAGTTCATAGCCAGTAGCCAATAGCTGCCTTTGTGTCCTTTTTTGTCCGTCGGACTAGCATACAAACGAAAAGATTTTTCGACCGGACTCGAGTCCGTCGGAAAGATTTGAAACATGTTCCAAATCTAAAGTCCGTCTGATTTTCGACAGAAAAAGTCTGCTGAAGGTCCGATGAAGCCCACACACGGTCAGATTGTCCGACGGATTTGTTCCGTCGGACCAGTCAGATTGAAAAGTCTGGTCGTGTGTACACGGCTTTAGTTTCAGTTAGCACAGGACTCTGCTATTTAAGGCAGGTCAGTATTTTCTGGAGATTCTTTGCAGTTATCAGGACCAGAGCAGTGGAAGTTCATCTGCATAGTTGCCAACACTCCCGAACTGCCCGGTACATTCACGAAAATCTGACAAATGTCCCGGTGTGAGTCCCAAAAATGTTGCTTTGTCACGGACAGCTGAGCTCACCATGAACTGAGTACTGCCAGGCGGGGTGGGAACTATCACATGCGGCACACTGACAGATCCCTCCTCTGGCTCCCCAGCTGCAGAGCTGTTCAGCGGCTCAGGGCTCTGATTAATGCCGAGGAGCTGATGCCCGCCTCCTTCATTCAGGACTCGTGAGGGGGCGTGGCCAGCCAAGGGGTGATATCGCCTGTCGTTCTCGGATGGGGGAGGGGGGGGCTGGGGGCCGGCCTCAGGGATGATCGTGCGGTCCTTCTGAGACAGAGAGCAACATGGAGGTAAAAAAAATTTAAAAAAAGTCTCTGAAAATGCCGGTATTTATTTTATGCAGCCAATGGACTGTGAGAAATGGGGTTGAAAGCTGCTCTGCCCAATTTCTCACAGTTAGGACAGTGCTACAGGAAAAAACAGATACCATCTTGATCTTTGTCAGCTTTTATACTTCTGTCTCTAGAGATTTAGATATTAGCTGACAAAGATCAAAATGGTATCTGGTTTTTCCTGTAGCACTGTCCTAACTGTGAGAAATTGGGCAGAGCAGTATTCAGCCCAATTTCTCACAGTCTCTCCTTGCTGACGCCCAGTCCTCTGCCCTGCTGACACCCAGTCCTCTGCCCTGCTGACGCCCAGTCCTCTGCCCTGCTGACGCCCAGTTCTCTGCCCTGCTGACGCCCAGTCCTCTGCCCTGCTGATGCCCAGTCCTCTGCCCTGCTGACACCCAGTTCCTGATTGGCGTTAGAAAGTGTAATACACATGTTGATCCCCTGGTTTAGACTTCCACTTCAATTTTAATCTTTATAATGTTGGTGTTACAAATACAGTAAAGCCTTGGTTTGAGAGTAACTTGGTTTGAGAGCGTTTTGCAAGACAAGCAAAATTTTTAAATAAATTTTGACTTGATATACAAGTGATGCCTTGATATACAAGTAGCGTCATGTGACAACTGGGTATAAAACAGAACAGAGGTGCCTCTAAGTGTAGCAATATGGTTACATTTAATGAAGGTACAACATTTAGCATCTCACATGGTTGATGATTAAAACAGGCACATCTAAGTATGCAGGCATCCAGGGTAAAGCTGTCCACATAGACCATCTTCCACACCACCATCAACGTCATCCCTTCCATGAGTGCTTCAAGCCTCGCTTTCAAATCGCTCTACTGCAGGGTAGTCTTCCTGGTCACGATTGCAGACTGACAGCAGTGAGAGCCGGCAGTGCGGAGAACAGTCTATGTAGACAGATTTTCCCCGGATGCCTGCATACTTAGATGTGCCTCTTTTAATCATCAACCATGTGAGTTGCTAAATGTTGTGCCTTCATTAAATGTAACCATATTGCTACACTTAGAGGCGCCTCTCTTCTCTTTTATACTCTGTAGTTCCTGCTGGATTTTGCTTCTAATCCACTTGTGGAGGGTGCCATTTGTGGATGGGCATTTTATGGTTTTATTTTCAATTCGCAACGCACTGCCTAGAAAACGCACACGTTTTTTGGGCAATGCGGAGTGCGAATGCAACGCACATATGTGAACCAGATGCATTCAAACAAATAGATTTTAAAATGTTATGCGAATTGGATGCGGTGTAAGCTGCACCCAATTCGCATAGGTGTGAACCGGACCTTAAAGTCCCTTTTGTGTAGAGCAGGGCTCTTCAAACTATGGCCCTCCAGTTGTTCAGAAACTACAATTCCCATAATGAAAAAAGTAAAAAAAAAAGTAAAGTTTTACAATGCCTCATGGGATGTGTAGTTCTGCAACAGCTGGAGGGCCGTAGTTTGAAGATCCCTGTTGTAGATTATATAATTAAACTATTTGACTTTGGTTGTTGTGCAGGCTTATGAATTGCAAGATGAAGTGCCTCCTCTTCATGGTAAAGCCCACTCCACTAGGGCTATGAGAGCTTCTTGGGCTTTCAACCTTTTAAATTTGGTTGAAAGGTTCTTCAATGGCTGTTTAATGTCCTTGGTTTCCCTTTTGCTTTGTTTTCTCTTTGCTGGAATGGTTCGCCTGTGCTTGTTTTGATGTGCTCGCCCCTCTGTTTTGGACTGCTTTTGGACATCCCTAGTTTGGTTTTTTATCATCAAGCTGTGTCCCTCAATCGGCGATAAAGAAATTAGGATTTTGGTACTTACCACCATACAATCCTTTTCTTAGAGTCCTTTGAGGGACACAGCTCCCTCCTCCTATATGTTATTATTTTCTCTTGGACTGTCATCAAAAACTTAAAATGTGTGAGATCAGAAGGCTCAAAGCCTCGAGGGGGCTGGCCTTCCGTTTTCTATGTGCCCAGCATTCATTTCTTCCTTAGGCAGCAGTATAACCCTTGGTTAATTATCATAGGGCTGTGCTCCTCAGTGGACTCCTGGAAATGGATTTTACAGTTATGCCCCGCACACACGGTCGTATTTTCTGACGGAAAATGTTTGATAGGTGCTTGTTGTCGGAAATTCCGACCGTGTGTAGGCTCCATAGGACATTTTCCATCAGAATTTCCATCACGAAAAATTTGAGAGCTGGTTCTCAAATATTCCGACGACAAAATCCGTTGTCGTAAATTCCGATCGTGTGTACATAATTCCGACGCACAAAATGCCACGCATGCTCGGAATCAAGCAGAAGAGCAGCACTGGCTACTAAACTTAATTTTTCTCGGCTCATCGTACTTGTTGTACGTCACCGCGTTCTTGATGTATGGAATTTCCCACCTACTTTGTGAGACCGTGTGTATGCAAGACAAGTTTGAGCCAACATCCGTCGGGAAAAAAACATGGATTTTGTTGTCGGAAAATCCTATCGTGTGTACAGGGCATAAGTATAAAAGTCCTGTTTTAATTTACACAGTAATGTGTGACTGACAGCGACATGAGGAGTGATGGCTTTGTGCCTGCTGTATGCCAAAGCCCACATTTGTCACATTTTACACCAGGGCTGATTGTTATATTTCAGTGAAAATGTTCATGTATTGATTAAAGCACTCAATTTCTGACAGAGAGGATACTTTTATCAAAATAGCTGTTATATCAAACAATCATATTGTTTCTTGTATGGCCATTAATGCACTTTCACATCCCAACTGCTCTTTAAACTGTCTTATTGAATATTCCAGTTTCTTATTGGCCTTACCCCATCTGGAGGGGGAGCAGCATTCCGGAGTCTCTCTAGGGCCTCCTCTTTGGGATCTTTCTTCTTTATGAAGGTTTGGGCTGTTCTCCTACAGTACAATGAACAAAGGATCACACAAGCCATAATGGCATTAATTCCAAGAAAGCAAAGATATCTCAATGGCTGTTGTCTAGGTTTATAAACGGATTACTCTCTCCCAGCAGCCTCTTCTGCTAATCCTCAAAAACCCTACTTACTTAAAGTTGTAGTAAACTTCGTTTTTTGGCTTGTACCTACAGGAAAGCCTATAAAAAGGCTTACCTGTAGGTACAATGAATATCTCGTAAACTTGCACTGTTTAGGAGATATTCACACTGCATGCAGCCGGTGACGTCAGCAGTGCATGCACTCTGAAGGTCCGGCCTATTGTGCTGGACCTTCAGAGTGCGTGCCGTAAATGAGGGCTCCCATGCGCATGTGCGGGAGTGACTTCATCGTGGCTTCGGCCACTCATGTAGCCGGAAAAACAAAACCAGAGAATTTCCTGTTCAACTTACCGACCAGCCTGCAAACAACCAAATTTTTCTGTCTAACAGGATGTGTTAAAAACAATTGTTTAGTCTGAACACATTTGCGAATACATGCGAAAGCTACAGAGCCCCATCAAGGCATCCTGGTATTTTCTGTAGTCCTAACTCTAAATTTTGAGAGCCCCCACAGTGGAAGCACATGCATTATAATGGATAGGCAGAAGGCAGGTAAGCCTGGAGGGAATCCACCCCTCCTTAAAGGCACAGGGACGCACTGGACACACAGCACATAGCACTCTGGCAGCAAAGGTGTCCACCAATAATCAACAGTACAAACAAATGGCCACTGCCCTTGCCTATAGCTGGCCTTTGCAAATTTGCAAACACTTGTTTTTAACGCATACTGTTACACAGGAAAATGTGGTTGTTTGCAGGCTGGTCGGTAAGTAGAGCAAGAAGTTCTCTGTTTTTTTTTTTTTTTTTCCGCATGCGTTGCTCTTCCATGTGCTCCTTGCTGCAAAAGGCCAGTTATAGATGAAAGCAGTGGTCAATTGTTTGTACTCATGTAGCTGCAGGGCGTGAAAACGGAAGGAAGACCGGGTGAAGATGGAAGCCCTGTCAGCGGTGACAACGCGCCGCTGGGGGTGGGGCTTCGTTTTAAGGTAAGTCTCGCAACATGTGCTAGTATGCGATGCATACTAGCACATTATGCATTTGTCTTACAGGGGAAAGTTTCTTTTTTTGCAGCAGCAGCAATTTGCTACCACTTTAACTGATACTGTCTCCTGTTCACCTGTCCTCCAGTCTGCCATTCTTTCCTGCATTAAATAGCTGTTTAGATTATTCCCAAATCTCTCTAACACTCTGCTCTCAAGATATAGACGCTAGTGATTCAGTTTCTTGTGTCTTATGTATTCCTATCAGTTAGCTTGCATCCTCCTATCTTTAAAGCAAGCCTATAATGTATCCATGCAAGGCAAAGCAACAGGATTTTTTTTACACCCCCCACCTTCAGAGTAGCACATACCTTTCCCCCCCAGCCATTCTGTTCAGCCGAAGAAGAAAATAATCAGTGTGTCTTGGAGGTATGGCACTGATGGAAAGACAGTCATCGGGCCAGTATATGCTCAAACAAAAGAAACTCACAATTTACACCGACAGGGAGAGGAGCAAAGGTAAATATGGGCTACCGGGAAGGAGGGCCTTATGCTCTGTACACGCGGTCGGATTTTCCGAAGGAAAATGTTCGATGGGAGCTTGTTGTCGGAAATTCCGACCATGTGTAGGCTCCATCGAACAATTTCCGTCTCAAAAAAAAAAAATTTCCGTTGTCGTAAATTCAGATCGTATGTACACAATTCCAACGCACAAAGTTCCACGCATGCTTGGAATCAAGCAGAAGAGCCGCACTGGCTATTGAACTTCATTTTTTTCGGCTTGTCCTACGTGTTGTACTTCACCGCGTTCTGGACGTTCGGATTTTCCGACAACATTTGTGTGACCGTGCGCAAGACAAGTTTGAGCCAACATCCGTCGGAAAAAAAACATGGATTTTGTTGTTGGAATTTCCGACCGTGTGTACGGGGCATTAAAGTGAAGGTGTTGCTTTGCCCAGGTTTATTTTAAAGATAAATGCGAGGATGATTTTACAAATCATCATTTATCCAGATATTTGTTCATTAGAAAAGAACAAAAATCAATTTATATACATCTGAATCGATCTCACTATCAGACACCTGTAGCACAGCTACACCTAGAGTGGGGGAAGGTGACAAAGAGACAATCAAGGCTCTGCTGCTTTGTATGAACAAGCTTACAAGAGAGGAGAGCAGAGTGATGACCTAATTAATATCCTGCTGCTCCTTCATTGTCCATTAACAAGCTGGAAAGGTTTTTTAAATTTTGCTGGATTGCTAAACTGCAGTATAGTTAGCAGGGACAACATAGGAAATCCAGGATCTGGCTTTGCCACATGGCAGGGTCTGAGTCTCACCGCTGGCTGCACAGAATTATAAATCCTTTGGCATATAAGACATTTCACACACATGTATTTACCAGTTTGTCCGGCGATTGGCTTGAAATGATCTCAGAGTTTCTTTTTTTTTAAACTCTGCTTTATTTGGTGTCATACCTGACTGGTTCATAGGGTTTAGGTTCTTCTTGGGGACGGCTTTGATACATCTTGATGATATCTCTTATTTGTTTGCTGGGTTGTGGTCTAGGTGCAGATTTTACTTCAGGAACCTTCTTAGTCTCTTTAACTGGAGCATCGTCTGGTTTAGGAGGAGGAGGGGGTATAATGGGTGGTGCCTTTGGTGATGATGATTCTGTGAAAACACAAAATAAACTAAATTTGACCTGAAAATGCAAATAATAATTAATAAGCTACTCAGCTGTGATATCCTACTCAGGGAATGGCTTAAACATTATTATTTTTTTTTTTTTTCAAATATTTTTATTGGTAATTTCACATACAACTGTTACATAAAGCTCAATACATAGTACTGTACAGATAGTTGACAGTGTATATGACAATAAGGTAAAAGAACATGAGCATAAAGAAAACTGAGTAATATTGCAGCGGGTACATTCTTAATCAAGTAACATTCTGGATTAGTGTAACTAGATATACAAATAGCTAAAGGGAGCTACGTCTCCAATTTTACTATAATAAAATGTTGGCCATTCCCCAAAAACACTGGAGGGGAGGCCACCGAAATTATCACATGTAACACAGTACATTACCAGTATTTAACAGTGAAGGGTAGGTTAGGGTAGAAGAAAGAAAGAGGAAAAAGTAGTAGTAAAGGGGGGATCTAAGAAAAGGAGGTGTGGATAAGAGAAGTAGAGGGGAAAAAGAGACCGGTCGGTCCACGCGGGCACAAGAACCATTTCAAAGTCTCAAGGTGGTATCAAGACCCACCTAAAGTAGCAAGAGGTTTTCATCAATATCTGCGGGCAAAAAATGTTCAACCCAGGGTTGCCAGGTTCTAAAATGTTGAGGGACTTTATCAAGAATTTTCGCTTCAATTTTGCTATGTATCATTGCCTGGGTAATCCTCTTCTTCATTTTGACTATGTTAAGAGTGGGCGTTTTCCAAGCCTTAGCAATCGTCTGCTTGGCTGCAGTAAATAAGTGAAGGAGGAGTCGGAGTTGTGTTCTATTGTAATCTTGCGGGAAATAGTTAAGGAGGGCTATTGTTGGGCTAGGAGCTAGGGTAACTTGGTGGAGGGTGGATGCCATCCGGAATACTGTTGCCCAGAAGCACTGTACCAGAGGGCATGTCCACCAGATGTGTAAGTGTGTGCCCCTGTCTCCACACCCTCTGAAACAGCTTGGAGAAGATTCAGGTAGAAATTTAGAGATTCTAGCTGGGACTAGATACCAGCGCATTAACACTTTGTAATTTGCTTCCGAAGCAACAACGTTTTGGGACGAGTTTTTTGTATTAGACCATATGGTCGTCCAGTCATCCATTTCAAGGTTAAAAACATAATTTTTTTTAAATTAAACTAATTGAAAAATAATGTAACTGTTTGTAGTCAATACCTGTAATGATAGTATTCAGTGTATGAACTTCATTTTTTTAATTTCACATAGTTTTATTTATATTTTTCTCCACATTTAAAGTGAAACTTTAGTAAAAAAAATTAGGTCCTGCCAAGATCACTTCAGGCTGGCCCCTTTTGCAAGTATATAGCTATGTTTAAAATCCAGTAATACACTTTCTCACCCTGCTCTGCACATGCTCAGTAGCTCCCTTTTTTTAGGCAATTTTAGGCACTACTTGGTTTGTAGAGGCCGATCTGCTGACACCCTTAACCACTTGCTTACTGGGCACTTAAACCCCCCCTCCTGTCCAGACCAATTTTCAGCTTTTAGCGCTGTCGCACTTTGAATGACAATTGCGCGGTCATACAACACTGTGCCCAAATGAAATTTTTATCATTTTTTTCCCACAAATAGAGCTTTCTTTTGATGGTATTTGATCACCTTTGCGGTTTTTAGTTTTTGTTAAAAAAATTGAAAAAGACAGAATTTTTTTTTTTTTTAAATTATATTTTTAAATATTTTGTTATAAAATTTTGCAAACAGGTAATTTTTCTCCTTTGTTGATGTATGCTGATGAGGCGGCAGTGATGGGCACCGATAGGTGGCAGTGATGGGCACTGATGGGTGGCAGTGATGGGCACTGATGGGTGGCAGTGATGGGCACTAATTGGGCATTGATTGATGGTAGCACTGCTAGGTGGCACTGATTGGCACCACTGGTGGGCATTGATAGGTGGCACTTGTGGGCATTGATAGGTGGCACTTGTGGGCATTGATAGGTGACACTGCTGGGCACTGGCAGGTGGCAATGACAGATGGCACTTGCAGGCACAGATGAGGCATATGTGCCTCTTCAGTACCGATGTCCCTTTGACATAAGCCGGTGATCGGCTTTTTTTTTCTCCTCATGCTGTCAGCGTGAGGAGAAAACAAATCCGATCACCGAGCTTTTGTTTACATCATGTGATCAGCTGTCATTGGCTGTCAGCTGATCACATGGTAAGGGGCCGGGACCGGCCCCTTACTCGGATCTGTGATCATCCGAGTCTCCGTGACTCGGTGATCACAGCGCGCACACCGCGCCCTGCAGGGTGCATGCGGTGCGCGTGCACAGAGGAGGACGTCCCATGACGGCCTCCCGGAAATTGAGGTCCGCGCTGTAGCCGGACCTCAAGTGGTTAAAGCGGAGTTCCACTCAAAAATGGAACTTCCGCTTTAAGAGAAGGTGACCCCCTGACATGCCACATTTGGCATGTCATTTTTTTGGGGGGGGAGCGAATACCCTCTTTTCAGAGGGTCCCAGCTCCCACTTCCTTCTGGCGCATCCTCGGCGCCGTATAGGAAGATCACCTCTCCCTCCTCCCTCTAGGCAATCATCTGGGACACGTCACAGGTTCCAGATGATTGTGCGGCCAGTCACGGCGCGTGGCGCGGCTCATGCATGCACAGTGGGTGCCCGGCTGTGAAGCCACAGCCGGGCACCCACAGTTACAATGCCGGTGCTGTTGAGCAGAGGGGGAGATGAGCGGTGCTTCGATCCCCTGTATCGCTGGACCCTGGGACAGGTAAGTGTCTGATTATTAAAAGTCAGCAGCTGCAGTATTTGTAGCTGCTGATTTTTTTTTTTTTTTTTAAGCGGAACTCCGCTTTAAACCCTCCTATTCTTTACAGACAAGGAAGCTGCTTGTGTTTGATCTGCAACTGCCATTGTGCTGCACATGTGATCAGTTATGACGCCAGCTATTTAATGGTTTGACAGTTTGAGGACACAAGCAAAGGTGATAGCAATTCCGGCCTTCCAGGAATGTAACAGTTTTTTTAAACAATTAAACCGATGGGTTTAGTTCTGCTTTATGATTTACTGCTGTTCAGGGGCTCTGGGCTTTAGCAAAATGGCAGCCTCCAGCAAGAAGAAACAGGAGCAATGCTGGAGGCAATTTACAGCACACATGTTGGTAGAATGGTAAAGAACCCTGTTTTTTATTAAAGCAGAGGTCCTCCCACCACTGCAAAAATTAAAAGACAGCAGCTGCACATACTGCTGCTGACATTTAATAATCGGACACTTACCTGTCCTGGAGTCCATCGATGTTTCCATCAGCTGTCGGGTGCATTTTGCCTCCATTGCAAGCTCCATTACGGCTTCATGCCGGGAACCCTACTGCGCATGCGCAAGGCTCCGCTCCTCTCTCCTACTGGCCTGGCGGCCGGAGAAGGAGGAGGGAGGAGGAGGGAGCCTGTGCGGTGATGTCAATAACCGCGGCTGAGGCTCCTGGAAGTGGGAATATGATACCTGTATTAAACAGGTATCCTGCCCCCCCTCTTTCTCCCCCTCCCTCTCCCCCTCTTTCTCCTCCTTTCCCTCTCTCCTTCTCTCTCTCTCCTGCCACCTCTCTCCCCCCATCTTTCTCCTCTCTCGCCCTCCCCCCCGCTCTTCTCCCTCTCTCTCCCCTTCCTCTCTCTCCCCCCTCTCCCTCTCTCCCTCCCCCCCTCGAGTGTGAAGCTCTAGTAGGAAGAGGTGGGGCCTAAAGAGGAAGGGGTGGTAAATTTTAATGGGGGGGCACCCAGGTTTAGTGTTGCCTAAGGGAGCACAAAACCAAAATACACCACTGGGTAGGGACAAACAATATACCATCGACATGGGTGCTTAGAACAGTCAGCTTTATTCATACGATTTAAACTTTTTTCCCCAAAGACAAAAAAAGGTTGCTATATTTGCTTAACTATTTGAAGACCACACTGTTTCATCCTCTACCAGTCAGTGGCGTCTCCAGCTTTCATATTTAGGGGGGGCACATGGGGGGACAGGGACAAAAATAGGGGGGCAATATAAAATGCAAATCTATCTATCTATCTATCTATCTATCTATCTATCTATCTATCTATCTATCTATCTATCTATCTATCTATCTATCTATCTATCTATCTATCTAGATATATAGATATATATCTATATATATTTTATCTATCCTGGGGCCCTTTACCCCTTTACTATGATCCCACAACGGACCTTTCACATGTTCTGCAGTGAGCTCCCTTCCTACTGTATTGGGGCCCCCCCAGGGTGACAGAGAACAAGAGATATATGTCACCAGCATACCAAGAAAATATAAGGGTCCAAAGCAGTGGGAGAACTATCAGGGTTGCAAAGGTTGTCTTGCCACCGGGCCCTGGTGTTCTGCCACTGTGGGGTTCTCCAGCCTCCTCTTGCTGTCCTGCCCCTGCTATTGACAGCGCTGGTCTGGCATCTCTTGGAATTTACAGGCTGGTTCTCCTGTCCTAAGGATGGGAGAAATCAGTCTGTTTTTTCAGTAACTGAGAATCCTGGTGGAGTCCTTCCTGCAACTCGCTCTTCTCCCTGCCAATGAGGATGCAGGGGAAGGAGCAGATCGGGCGGCCGTGGTTGTGTGAGCGCTCGCATTATGCAGTGTCAGCGAGCAGAGGGAGGGGGGAGGAATCACCCGCAGGAGCTGACTGGGGACGCTCTCCCTCGCAATAGAGACTGTGTTACCCCAGCGGTGGCCCGAGTAAGATGCGGCACATCTGATATGAATACAAACAAAAAGAAATTGCCCTTTTGTAAAAAAAAAAAAAAATTTTTTTTTTTTGGGGGGGCACATGGTGGGGCCCAGCATAATGTTGGGGGGGTCAGGGCCCCCTCTGGCCCCCCCCCTAGGGTCGCCATTGCTACCAGTCCAGGCAATTTTTCCGTTTTAAGTGCTGTCACACTTTGATTGACAATACTAATTTATTTTAAATATTTTTTTAGATAGATAAAGCTATCTTTTGGCGGTATTTAATCACCACTGGGTTTTTATTTTTTTACAAAATAAAGGAAAAACATTTTGAAAAAAAATGTTTTTAAGTTTCCTTGTCAAAAGAAGTTTATTGAGTATACAATGTTATAAAGATACATAAAGTAAGTTTACAAGGATCTATAAAGTAAGCTCATTGTTTTACAGTAGGGTTTATATAGGTAAATATCATGAAATTTCAAATATTAAACATTGGGTTCACGTAAACCTAAATTAAAGATATATATCATTTCCTTAGTTACTTTTGTAGGTATTTAAATGATTTATACCTACTATACATATTGTTTACAAGTAGAGTGTATAAAAATGTTTTTAAGTTTATGTTATAAAACTTTGCAAAGAAAAATTCTTTTATCATAAATTTAGGTCAAATTTTACTCTGCTAAATTTCTTTGGGGAAAAAAACAAATCGGTGTATACTATTTAGTCTGTGTGAAAGTTATAGACCCTACAAACCATGGTACACTGTACATATTTAAAGATAGATCAATCATTATGTACTGACTGCATCTCATTTGTGAGGCCCTAAAATGCCAAGGACAGTAGGAATTCCCACAAAAGGTCCCTTTTTTTGAAAAGTAGACAATGTAAGGTATTTAGTCTGAGGCATAGTAATTTTTATTTTGAAATTGTAATTTTTTTTCACAATTTTCTGTAAAATTAGGAAACTAAATACATTTTTCTTTTTTTCCCACAAATATGTCTTTTTAATAAGTTGTTTATCGCACACAGCAAAGGCATCCTTACAATTACATCCCAAAACACATCTTGCCACTCCCCAGGAGTATGAAGATACCACATTTGAGACTTTTTCATAGCGTAGACACATATAGGGAGAAGGAGAACTTTGGGCATGCAAGGACAACCTATCATATTTCTTTAGTCCCTGAAGTGCCAGGACAGGAGAAACACCCATGAAATTACCCCACTTTAAAAAACAAACACCCCAAGGCATTTTCTGAAAGGCATAGTGAGTCTTTTGAAAATGAAATATTTTGCCACGGGTTTTTGTAAAATGCAGGAAAGGAAATGAAAATGTATTTTTTTTACACAAAGTTGTCAATTAAAAGAGAAGTATGTTTGTTTGGGTTTGGGTTTGGTTTTTTCAAACTGATGCTGCAGCTGTCCCCCCGCCATCTCTACACTGAGAACCGAGCCACCAAACACCGCCGATAGCTCGGTTCTCACACCTCCCCGAGCGGAGAGCTGCTGAGTGTCAATCAGCATTTCTCCTGCTCTGCTCCTCCACGCTCATAGAAGCGCTAAGCTGTGGAGGGGCGGGGAGCAGCCATCTCAGCATCTCACTGAGATGCTGAGACTGCCATCAGTCAAGGCAGCTGGCGGATCCAGACTTCCTAAGACGCGATGCCTCGACTGATTGCAGTGATGTCAGCTGAGAGCGGACTTCACACCACTCTCCGCTGAAAACGGGTCACAGGAGTACAAAACAGATTGCACTTCTGTGACCCTTAGGAGACGCCCAGCCTAAAAAGCTCAGGCTGGACTTCTCCTTTAATGAGATATTTTTTTAAAAATCCAAGGAGCACCTTTTGGGCTTTCAAAGAGCATAAATGATGCATCTAATTTGCTGACTATTTCTTGAGTCCCTGAAGTGCCAGGACAGGAGAAACACCCTAACACACAGTATATGCATACTTAGAATTATCCCTCAAAATACATTGTGCTACTCCTCCTGAGTATGACAATACCACACATGAGACTTTTTCACAGCCTGGCCACATAGTGAGGCCCAAAATCCAAGGAGCACATTCAGGCATTCTAGGGGCATAAATTATACATCTTTCTTGACAAAGTGACTGGTGTGGTGGTGATTGGAAACACTGTGACTGGCTTCACATTTAGAGCTTGTTCACATGTGAGGGTGAGTGGCAGTAAAACCTTGTGTTTGAGCCCCTCAACTACTACCTTTTCAGCTGCAGAGTGGTGTGCACATGTTGAGGCTGCAATGCTTTGCTTTGCAGCCATGGCAGGAATTATACAGCCTGTCATTTTCAGCAGCACCTGCCAATCGTGACCTATGGTGGCAATGACTGTAATCAGACCCAGGCACACACTGGAAAACCAGTATTTCCAGTTTTGTAGCCAAATACTTTATATTTGTTGCATGCTGTCATCCATATAGCATAATTTTAAAAAAATATTCAAAAATTTCTGCTTACCCTTTACTTATTCTTTTCTAAAAAAAAATAAAAAAAATAAAAAAAGCTTTCCCCTGCAATGTAGTGTTGAAGAGGGGGCTGATGAGTTATTGCTTATCATAACTAAATGTATCTGTACTGTACTGGCAAATCTCAGTATGTGTTGTAAACTAGAGTTGAACACATCTGTCCTAACAATAATTAAAGATCTCAAGGCTTCAGTTCTGTATTGTATGTTAATGCACTTCTAACAGTCTGTCCCCACTTTGTCCCTCCACTTTCAGTTTGAAATGGTTCAGAATAGCTTGCAATCTGCCCAAAGGCCTGCCCCAAAGAAACAACTAGCAAGATAAGAAATCTTTTTAAACAGTTTTTTAGGTATACTAACACATAACAAACATATAGCGGGGTTTTTTCTAAATTCAGCTGCAAACATGGAAATACACAAGTTTTTTGTCACTTACTTAAAATACATTTTAAAAAGCAAGTCCATTTAAATTGATTCTGCCTACAAGGGGACAATGCTGCTGTGTAATTTCACTGCAGGATGAACAGTGTTGTAACCTTGTTAAAGGAAGTGGAAAAATAACAAATCTCCTGGCAGGATCAATGGGTAATAAAACTGTTACTAGGGGGACTCAGAAAACAGAATGAATACTGTGTAGATTTCTTAGTTGTGACTTACTTGGTTGTGGCTCTGGTTCCGGTGGCTCTGGAGGTTCCTCATCGCTGTCACTGTCACTGTCACTTACTGGCTTTGCTGCAGGAGCTGGTAGCAGAATTTTAGAAGGTGGTTTCACAGATTTCACTCGAATCCCTTGAGCCTCTGTAAGATAAATAGGTTATAAATTCCTAAAAAATGTTTGGAATCCTAAACCTTTATATGTTTTATGTTGCTTACCTATCTTTTGGAAGAAGTCTCTCTTCTGCTGGAATGTTTTCCTTTGATATGAATACTCATTGCCATCCACTTCATCCCAGTATACCTTAGAGATATATGCCATTATTACACTATACTGCCTATATTTCATAAAATGCATCAACATTTTACAGCCTCTATTTAAAGCGTTTGTATAACCTTACATACACCCAGTAAAATGTCTAGCCTCAGGTGATACACAGAAATGCTTGTACATAAGTTGTACCTGTTTATCTGTCACATTTCTCCTGTAAAGCTTTCTAAAACTTACAGATTAAAGGATTTTTCACAGCAGCACAAAGCAGGGGGCTGGGATCTGACCTCACACACACACTGCAGAGCTAGAGCACAGAGCTGTCTGTAATTGGATAGCTGAGTGAAGGGAAGAGATACACACCCCCTGTGCAAAGAAGAACATACAGAGCTGAAGCTATGGGTCACCTGCTTTGTGCTGAGGGGATGTGGGTGTCTCCTGAGAGGTTGTGTCAGTTTAGTGTTCTATCTATAACTCATGCAGATAGCAGAGGGATCAGAGAACAGAGAGGAACCACATTGGGTGCTTTTGATTCGGGCTTTTTTCCAAGAAAGTTCCATAACTATTTACTTACTTATTCCTGTCTTAACATGGCTTTAAATTGAAAAGAACATGCTATCTCCACCAAACACACATTACTGGTTAGATACTGGTACCTTGTGGTGTCTACTAGTAATTGTGTTTGTCTAAAAAGAAAAGTGCATAATATAAGTAATGCCCCCCACCACCCTGAGTGCAGCCCACCTGGTTAAATACGTGCTCAAACAATCCAGCTGACTCTCTCATAGGAATAATTAGGCACCAGCATGCACATAAATTAAGAAGGGGACCTGGCAGGTTTTGAGTGGAAAGGATGTGCGTTGTCACAGTGAATCCCTAACATGGGAAGAAAAGGGTCTTGACTTCTCTGCAATCCAGTGCGTTTAAATAAACATTTAAGCGGATGGACTGCAGTCCGGTAGGTGGGGGCATCAATTAAAGGACAACTGTTTTAAATTGTGCAGGTATACCTTAAGATCAGCCCCTGCGTGACGACCCAGGATCCAGGGTTCAGACTTGTATAAAGGACCTTGACTTCTCTCCAAGTTGGGATTAAACCCTGCCTCTCCTACACTATGCACTGCCCCCTGTCTCAGTTGTAAAGTAGCAAAACATCAATGGTCAGTAGAAGCTCTGGCATTTGACATTTCAATAACAGGCAGTGCGACCTAGCATCATGAAAGGTCAGGATTGCAGAGAAGTCAATGCCCCATAAAACTAGGAAGAAATTAACTGATTATAATGTAAGCACAGGTACTTGCTTGTGCATTACCAAAAATGTTAGTTTATAGGCTAGATATGTTCACTTTAAATATGGGTCTGATTCAAGCCCAGTTCATCCAACTCACACATCATATTCAACATTTCCCCCTTTAAAACACTGTCAGTTAATTTTATAATATCCATAAATTACCTCCCTGGGTCTTTCTGGAATCTTATTCTCTAAAGTTTGAGGCAGAGGGGGTGTGGGGGGTAATGAAGATGGAGGTGCAGCAGGAGGTGGAGGTGCAGCAGCAGGCACAGGTGGTGGAGGTGGAGCAGCTGGAGGTAATGTAGGAGCTGTAGGTGGGGTTGGTGTTGGCTTTGACCCTTGGGGGGAAGCCGGGGATGGTTTAGGAAGTATCTTAGGAGTAGGTTTAGGAGCTGGAGGGGGGGAACGGTCTCTGTTTCTTTGTGGAGGATCCTGGCGAACTTGCTGCTGCTGGGACAACATTGTAGCTTGAAGTGTCATTTGTTGTGCCTGGATAGAAATAATAAAACAGTAACTGAAAGAAATACAACGCATTCTACAACTTAGGCCACAAATGGAAATAATTTTTCAAGGCCAGAAAAAGTGCAAAGACATGACCCAAGAAAACAAGATATGTACCAAAAGCAAGGCCTGCTGCTGAATAAATGCTTGTTGGGCAGCCACTTGTGAAGGGTCTACAGCGGGCATCATTGGCTGTGCCATTGGCATTGGCTGAGCCATCATTTGAGGCATCATAGGCTGGGACATCATAGGCTGGGGCATCATAGGCTGGGGCATCATACCTATAAGCAATGAGAGCACATAGTTATTTGTGGTAGAAATGCAAATGTGCTACAGTTTTGATACTAGTTATTTATATCTACAAAGTTATCTCTGGTTAATCGTTTATTTACTGTAAATAGGTGACAGTGCTTCTGAGCAGTCCCTACCCTCAAGCAGCTTACAATCTAAGGTCCGTCGTAACTGACATTCATACCTACATATACTAGAATTTAGACAGGAGCCAATTATCCTATCAGCATGTCACTGTTCCTTTAATTATATTTACAAGATTGTAATAAAAAAAGTTAATATGTTGTACACAACGCCAGGGATGGGTCCTGGACGGGAGATATATTTCCACACTATTTGGCCTGTGGTCCTTTTTAGGGGAGGCCTCAAGAATCTATGTTAGTACTCAAGGGTTCTCAGGCATATAGGGTTTAGGGTTCTGGGGTAGTCCAGTTGGAGAGGAGAAGATTTTCGGTACTCTCTGGGTTGGCAAGTCCTCATTAGAGACCCAGAATTTGGAGGTTTGAGAGACCTTAGGGCTGCAAAGAACCTGCAAACCCTGATTACAGGGACTTTGGTAATGAAGGAGTTACCCACCTGCAAGGGAGGCTTGAATGTCAGCTTGAAGAAAGTATGTTGGTGAGGTGGAGTGTGAGGCAGATTACAGCTATGGGAAGTGTGGTCAGTCTTACGACTGAGGTAGTGTTTGCTGAATTGCAGTGGCCTTACAGCTCCCTGAAACAGGCGGGAACCCTAAAACTCTGGTGTGGGATTGCTGTACTGGTGGTGAGCAATTTATTTTCATCACACCAGAATTATGGACTCTTTTTGTTTGGAAGCTACTTTAGGTTGGGTTTCCCTTGCTGAGCACACAGATGCTTTCTGTTTCCGGACTTTGAAAACAAAAGGACTGTTGGCTTTTACAAATACAGCTGGCTGATGATCCCGGCTTTTATATATCACAATGTACATGTACTGTCTGAGTGCCTAAAATACAAACTAAGCAAAGAACTAAACAGAATACACTAAAAATACCACAGCATGTGGCATGTGTCATGTCACCTCTTACTCCCCTTAACAACAACAAAGCACCAGAACCACTGAATATCCTATAAAAATCTTGCCCCCCCCCGCCCCAAGTAAAAATGCCCTGCCTTGGGGACCGGCTGCTAATGCCGCGTACACACGAGCGGACTTTCTGGCAGACTTGGTCAGGCGGACCGGACTCCGTCGGACAATTCGATCATGTGTGGGCTCCAGCGGACTTTTTTTCCCAAAAAGTCCGACCGACCTAGAAATAAAACATGTTTCAAATCTTTTCAAAGGACTCGAGTCCGGTTGAAAAAGCCGCTCGTCTGTATGCTAGTCCGACGGACTAAAACCGACGCTAGGCCAGCTATTGGCTACTGGCTATCAACTTCCTTATTTTAGTCCGGTCGTACGTCATCACGTACGAATCCGTCTGACTTTTGTGTGATCGTGTGTAGGCAAGTCCGTTCCTTAGGAAAGTCCGTCGTAAAGTCCGTCGGACCAAGTCTGCCGGAAAGCCCGCTCGTGTGTACGCGACATTAGGCTTCAGCACTGCTTTGTGAGAGGAAAGGAATTGCCCATAGGTTTCTGGGACGGTTTCAGCAATGTTCTGCAAGGGGATAACAGGACAAATTACATTACAAATTAAAAGTAAGCTGTAGTAGTTTACTGCAAATTTTGTTCAGCACTAGACTAACCTTGTTTTCTGTCAAGCCAGAAAATTAACCATAATGGGATTAGCATGTAAATGAAAAAAACATCAAGCACAACATAGTTGCATAGTTAGTCTGATTGAAAAACTTGTTCTTGTTCAACCAATAAAAGGGAATAAAAAATATCCTTAAAAAAAAAATCATACAATCCTATACCCACAGTTGATCCAGAGGAAGGCAAAAAAAAAAAACAGCAAAGCATGTATCAATTTGCTCCAGCAGGAGAAAAAATTATTTCCTGATCCCCCGAGTTGCAATCAGATATTCCCTGTATCTTGAGAGAGTCTATTCCACATTTTCACAGCTCTTACTACATATCAATTTTTGACATAATTAGGTTAGTGTTAACTAGTAGTATGGAGATATATTTTTCCATTGTAACAAGAAGCATTTCCTTGTGTACTAAAAGAGTAGGTGTAGAAAGGTTTTCACACACCCTAAAGCTGACCATACACTATACAATCTGTTTTGTTAAGTGTACATATATTACATGCATGTTTTGTTAAATCTAAAGTAGGTTGCACACTGCACTTACAGTATCTCACAAAAGTGAGTACACCCTTCACATTTTTGTAAATATTTTAATACATCTTTTCATGTAACAACACTGAAGAAATGACACTTTGCTACAATGTAAAGTAGTGAGTGTACAGCTTGTATAACAGTGTAAATTTGCTGTCCCCTCAAAATAACGCAACACACAGCCATTAATGTCTAAACCGCTGGCAACAAAAGTGAGTACACCCCTAAGTGAAAATGTCCAAATTAGGCTCACTCCTCCATGACAACATCACAGAGCTGGTGGATGTTGGAGATCTTGCGCTCCTCCACCTTCCGTTTGAGGATGTCCCACAGATGCTCAACAGGGTTTAGGTCTGGAGACATGCTTGGCCAGTCCATCACCTTTACCCTCAGCTTCTTTAGCTCCCCAGTTCCGGCAGCACTCACGCAGCCCCAGACCATGACACTCCCACTACTATGCTTGTCTGTAGGCAAGACACACTTCTCTTTGTACTCCTCACCTGGTTGCTGCCACACACGCTTGACACCATCTGAACTAAATAAGTTTATCTTGGTCTCATCAGACCACAGGACATGGTTCTAGTAATCCATGTCCTTAGTCTGCTTGTCTTCAGCAAACTGTCTGTGGTCTTTCTTGTGCATCATCTTTAGAAGAGGCTTCCTTCTGGGACAACAGCCATGCAGACCAATTTGATGCAGTGTGCGGCGTATGGTCTGAGCACTGATAGGCTGACCCCCCACCCCTTTAAACTCTGCAGCAATGCTGGCAGCACTCCTATGTCCATTTCCCAAAGACAAACTCTGGATATGACGCTGAGCACGTGCACTCAACTTCTTTGGTCGACCATGGCGAGGCCTGTTCTGAGTGGAACTTGTCCTGTTAAACTGCTGTATGGTCTTGGTCACCGTGCTGCAGCTCAGTTACAGGGTCTTGGCAAACTTCTGATAGCCTAGGCCATCTTTATGTAGAGCAACAATTCTTTTTTTCAGATCCTCTGAGAGTTTTTCGCCATGAGGTGCTATGTTGAACGATCACCACTGGGCTCCCGCGATTGCTGCTGACACACAGAGAACCCAGATCTGTGTGTGTAAACACACAGTTTCCGGTTCTCTGAGGGGAGAAGAGATAGATTGTCTGTTCATGCAGAGTATGAACAGTGATCTGTCATCTCCCCTACACAGTCCCCTCCCCCCTTCAGTTAGAACACACACTAGGGAACACAATTAACCCCCTGATCGCCTCCTAGTGTTAACCCCTTCCCTGCCAGTGACATTTTTACAGTAATCAATGCATTTTTATAGCACTGATCGCTGTATTAATGCCAATGGTCCCAAAAAATGTGTCAAAAATTTCTGATGTGTCCTCCATAATGTCGCAGTCCCAATACAAATCGCAGATCGCCGCCATTGCTAGTAAAAAAAAAAAAATTATAATAAAAATGCCATAAAACTATCCCCTATTTTGTAGACGCTATAACTTTTGTGTAAACCAATCAATATACGCTTATTGCAATTTTTTTTACCAAAAATATGTAGAAGAATACATATCGGCCTAAACTGAGGAAAAAAACTGTGTTATATATTTTTGGGGGATATTTATTATAGCAAAAAGTAAAAAATATTTTTTTTCAAAATTGACGCTCTTTTTTTGTTTATAGCGCAAAAAATAAAAATCACAGAGGTGATCAAATACCACCAAAAGAAAGCTCTATTTGTGGGTAAAAAAGGACGTAAATTTTGTTTGGGTGCACTGTCGCACGACCGCACATTTGTCAGTTAAAGCGACGCAGTGCCGAATCACAAAAAGTGCTCTGGTCAGGAAGGGGGTAAAATCTTCCGGGGCTGAAGCAGTTAATTAGTTGGGATTGCATCTTATATTAATTTTATAAATTTTATATTCGTTTTATTAATCTATCATCCTATATTTTAATTTTAATTACCATTCAATATGTAATACATATTAATTGATATTTAATTATGATGATCAATGTGGTACTAGATCGTTACCGCTATAGTGGTTGTGGAATCATGAGTATTGGAGTATTTAATATTATAATTGCGATTATGATTAAAGTGATTTTTAAGGGTTTGTTTTTTTTTTTTTTTAAATAACAAACATATCATACTTACCTCCACTGTGCAGCTCGTTTTGCACAGAGTGGCCCCAAACCTCGTCTTCTGGGGTGCCCCGTCGGCTCTCGCGGCTCCTCCCCACATCAGATAACCCCCTAGGAAAAGTGCTCTTGAAGGATAATAGCTCTGGGGGATATATCGTTGGAATCCAATCAAATCCAATCAAAATGGATCAAATCGGAATGGTCAGGGGTGGGAAGTAGGGCCCCCCAGGGTTCTGTGCTGGGACCAATCCTGTTTAATTTGTTCATAAACGACCTGGAGGATGGGGTAAACAGTTCAATCTCTGTATCTGCGGATGACACTAAGCTAAGCAGGGCAATAACTTCTCTGCAGGATGTGGAAACCTTGCAATCTGAACAAATTAATGGGGTGGGCAACTGAGGTTTAATGTACAAAAATGTAAAATAATGCATCTGGGTGGCAAAAATATGAATGCAATCTGTACACTGGGGGGAGAACCTCTGGGGGAATCTAGGATGGAAAAGGACCTGGGGGTCCTAGTAGATGATAGGCTCAGCAATGGCATGCAATGCCAAGCTGCTGCTAACAAAGCAAACAGAATATTGGTATGCATTAAATAAGGGATTAACTCCAGAGATAAAACGATAATTCTCCCGCTCTACAAGACTCTGGTCCGGCCGCACCTGGAGTATGCTGTCCAGTTCTGGGCACCAGTCCTCAGGAAGGATGTACTGGAAATGGTGCGAGTACAAAGAAGGCCAACAAAGCTAATAAAGGGTCTGGAGGATGTTAGTTATGAGGAAAGGTTGCAAGCACTGAACTTATTCTCTCTGGAGAAAAGACGCTTGAGAGGGGATATGATTTAAATTTACAAATACCATACTGGTGACTCCACAATAGGGATAAAACTATTAGAGACACGTGGCAAGAAAAGAGGTTTAACCTTAAACTACGTAGAGGGTCCTTTACTGTAAGGGCGGCAAGGATGTGGAATTCCCTTCCACAGGCGGTGGTTTCAGTGGGGGGCATTGATAGTTTAAAAAAAAACTATTAGGTAAGCACCTGAACGACCGCAACATACAGAGATATACAATGTAATACGGACATATAATCACACACATGGGTTAGACTTGCTGGACTTGTGTCTTTTTTCAACCTCACCTACTATGTAACTATGTAAATTGGCTGAACCACTGAGGCGGTATACTCATAGTGAGCAGTCAATGCTCACTGATGCGCATAAAGACCTTGGGAGGTCTTAATATCTGGAAAGCAAATATCTTTGCCCTATCTATCCTGTGGTTAGCACTGGGTGCACCGATTGAAATTGGATCGACACGTTTTCAAGTTCACTTTAAGGATTGTAGCTGGAATTCTGGACTATCATTTCTTCCTTTCTTCCATTTTATTCTATTTGATGGACTTTGTACACTTTATGCAGATAAGGTTATGTTTGACAGCGCAACACGTTATTTGAATTTTTCATTTATGATGTGTACATATTTGTGAGTGCTGCTGTTTGTCACTTATCATTTGAGTTAATAATTTATATACACTGAGCGCAATATCTTTTTGCATATATAAACCCTGGTTGGATCTTCCAGGTCTCGCACCGCATCAGCTGGTGCTAAATAGATTATTGGAGGGCTAAAGCATTACAGGGAGATCTACATCTAGTGAGAGCTTTTTCCTATAGGAACATTCATTTATTTATTTATTTTTGTTTCTCTCTCTTGTTTGTTTATTTACATTATAATTTGATGAGACGCAAAGTTTATTTTACTGGTGATTACTTTTGTACATCATTCAAGGCTCGCATATATTGTAGATCCTATTTGGGCTGATGCAGATTTGCATGTAATGTACTAACTGTACTAACATAGATTGTTGTATTGATTATGATGTAGATGTTGGAATTTTTAACTTTTTTTGTCTTCCAATAAAACGTATTTTTCTTGATTAAAAAAAAAGTAGGTTGCACAGAAATTGTACAACCAGATTGTATAGCTAGCTTTAAGATTGTGGTGAATGGGACTGCTAACAAAGGAACAGTGCAAACTGCAGCAGATTCATGACACCATTACTTGTTGCTGCAGGAAGCCACATAAAAGGTAACGTAGTCTACACAGGGAAGCCAATTCACTGAGAAAAATGTGTTGTAGGTAGAACAAAATAGGGGGGCTATTGTACAAGGCTTAAAGCGTTTCTTAACCCCCCCAAAAAAAAAGGATCCTGCTCCTTTAAAGCATGTTATATGACACAGTGCTTGTCCTGTGTCATTTGGCCCCCTGTAACACCTAAAAAACCTGGCTAATCCTGCCAATTTCTCCCCACCCCTCTGTAAACTGACCACAGTGTATCATGGTTGCTGAGCCCTGACACCGTGGTCAGTTTATGTGCCTCCGTCATCCGCAGCCTGCTATCTGCTCTCCTCTCTGCTCCTGTGTCCTCCTCCCCCTCCCCTCTCTGTCTGTGTGTGAGCTGCCCTTCCCCCCTCCTGCTGCTCTCATAACACTGACCTGTATACACCATCAGCACTGCCTCCTATTGCAGTGTCCCCCTCTGTGAATGATTTATACAGTAAATATAAATGCTGTAAATACCTCATTTAAGAGCCGAGATTGCGATCACATGACAAGCCAGCTCTCTACTTCTTTCCTCCTCCCCTCCAGACTGACATCAGCAGAGTACTCTCAGCCCCGCATCTCTCAGAGGAGAAAAGGAAAAAGCTGGCCAGTCATGTGATCGCAATCTCGGCAGTGAAATGAGGTATTTGCAGCATTTATTTTTATAAATCACACAAAGAGGGGGATAATACAAAAGGAGGCAGTGCTGATGATGTATACAGGTTAGAGTGGCTTAACAACCACTTTAAACTATAACAGAGCTTGCAGTTCATCCTCATGGGGATGGCCTCAGGGCAGCATGCCTTAAAGATGGCCATAGGAAAAGGAAGCCCATGCAGCTTGGCCCATATTTTAGATTTATTTTGGCTGGGACTAAAACATACAATTAAAAATATACATATTTTTACCAGGTAACCTTTAACATATTTAATGCAAATGTTTTATATTTTTATTCAGCCGGCGGGTTATATTTTTGGAACCCATTCATGATTATCAAGCTCTCCTTAGCCACTCTGTCATATAAAATAGTTCAACAGCTCATGTTAAAATTTACACAACTAAGTGGGCCATAGAACAGACAATTCCCCCTCCCTGTCTGCTCTGCTCGGACAGTCATATAAAGTTTCAATCAGAGAGAGAGAATCTGAAGACAAAAGGTTTGTGCAGCTAAACTCATAGAGTGCTATGACACCAGTGCCATAGGTGTATACTCTTTTAAATGTTTATTTGTAAAACAAAAATTTTATATAAATAATAAAAATACAGGAAAGAAAACTACCAGATTACAAAGCGTAAATGTAAAAAAAGAAATTGTTTTCTTTAAAGGAAAAATTTAGCTAAAATGTCGCTTGCCCTCACTTCCTGCCTACCAAACCTATCGTAAACTAAACCATCCCCCAACCCCAACCAAGTGCCCACTTACCTCTTTCTAAAGGAGGAAGCCTTCTATGTAGTTTACATCCTCCATTCAGAAGTCTTCTTGTAACTTCCCACACACTTGAATGGGATACTCCAATGGTATTGGTATGGCCCATTCAAATCAATGTGAAGTTAATGAAAGTATGGGCTGCTCCAAAAAGACTTCTCACTGGAGCGTGTAACACCAAAGAATGTCATTGAAGCAAGGTAATTGGGCATCTGGTGGGGTTTTTTAGCTTAGTGTAGACTAGGTGGATAGGAAATGGGAGCGCAGATTCTTTTTTTATCTAAACCTGAACGTGTCCTTTAAAGCAGGGGTCCCCAACCCCTGGGCCACAGCCGGTGCTGGTCCGTGGCCTATTGCTGACCAGGCTGCAGGAGATGTTGCTGACCAGCAGGAGATGAGCAGCGACCACGGTCTGCACAGGGCTATCACAGACTGTGGTCGCTGCTCACCTCCTGCTGTGTGGCCATGCCTGTGTGTGTCCTCTCCCGACTCCTCTGCCCGCCCGGTCGACAATGTCATCCTATCAGCAGGACAGGGGGCGGGAGGAACAGCAGATCAGAATGGAGAGCTCCTCCTACCCCCTGCCCTGTTGATAAATTTATACTTAGATAAAAAAGTAAAAAATTGTTGTATATACATAGAAAATTGGGGCAGACTCAATGGACCACTTGGTCTTTTGTTCTGCTGTCACCGTTCTATGTATACTATATCTATCTAGTGCTCTCTAGTTTTAACATACCTCCTGCCTAAAATAGTCCCTACATACAGGGCTACATTACTTCTCTTTTTAGACTTACCTGGCATGGTGGGCATCATTCCCATTGTAGGCATCATGCCATTCATTGCTGGCATAGAATATGCTGACATTGCGCCAACCCCAGGGTAACCTGAAAAAAAGAGGTACATTAAAATACACTCAGAAAAAGAAATGTCCACAAAAACCTAATTTATCAGTTTAGAGACAGCAGCTTAAAGTGGTTGTAAAGGCACAAGGTTTTTTACCTTCATGCATTCTATGCATTAATTTGAAAAAAACCTTCTGTGTGCAGCAGCCCCCCTCCCAAGCCCCCTCTCGATCCAGCGATTGCCACGAGAGCCTTGCCTCTCCAGAAACTCACACTCTTGATTAGCTTTTGGCAGCAGCTGTCAATCACAGCCAGTGAGCCAATCAGGAAATGGAGGGGCGGGGCCGAGTCATGGCTCCATGCATGAACGGACACATAGAGCCGTGGCTCGGGTGCGCGCCTGCTTGCTGTGGGGGCACCGGGCAGGAGGGAGGGGCCAGGTTCGCCGACGAGGGACCTAAGAAGAGGAGGATCGGGGCTGCTCTGTGCAAAACCATTACGCAGAGCAGGTGAGTATAACATGTTTGGTTTTTTTTTGTTTTTTTTTTAAAAAGAAGGTTTTAATATTGCTTTAAAGTAGATCTAAACCTTGTCTGAATGACATTTAGGTTGCTAAAGTACCAGTTATCATTAACTGTATTCTTCCAGTGTGGCAGGGGTTAATACAGCTAAAGGGCTGTCAGGAGCCCTTGTTAAGAGAGCTCGACTATGACCACCCTTTCCTTCCAGATTCGCCTTTCAAAGAAGTTGTAATACAGCTTTTATGAATGACACAGGATCTCTGAAAGGGGGACAGGTAGATGACTGATAGCTCTTCCCCCTCCATACAGCATCTATAAATGGTGGATGGATGTCCCTTGTGCTGATGTTTCTGTAATTTTATGTAAACTTAAAGTGGAGTTCCACACAAAAATGGAACTTCCGCTTTTCGGAACCCTCCCCCCCTCCGGTGTCACATTTGGCACCTTTCAGGGGGGAGGGGGGTGCAGATACCTGTCTAAGACAGGTATTTGCACCCACTTTCGGCATAGACTCCCATGGGAGTCTATGCCTCTTCCTGTCAGTCCGCGCTGTCTCCTGGGAAACACACAGCTCCCAGGAGATAGCGCAGCGTGACTCGCGCATGCGCAGTAGGGAACCGGGAGGTGAAGCTGCAACGCTTCACTTCCTGATTCCCTCAGTTAGGATGGCGGCGGCAGCTGCCGAGAACCGAGCGGGTTCTCGGCGTCGCCTGCCGACATCGCTGGACCCTGGGACAGGTAAGTGGCCATGTATTAAAAGTCAGCAGCTGCAGTATTTGTAGCTTCTGGCTTTTAATATTATTTTTTTTGGCGGTTTAGGTGGACCCCCGCTTTAAGGCTTTAACATGTGCAAAAGAAGGAAAATGGTAAACATTTTCACAGCCACCATCACATTTTTATTGTATTTATTACAGATTTATTTGCACATATCGTATTATGCAGAATACAGGGTTTAGGAGTGCGTTGTGCTCACAATGCAGGGTTCAGGAGTGCATCAGCCTCAGAACGCAGGGATCAGGAGTGCGTTAGGCTCAGAACGCAGGGATCAGGAGTGCGTTAGGCTCAGAACACAGGGATCAGGAGTGCGTTAGGCTCAGAACACAGGGATCAGGAGTGCGTTAGGCTCAGAACACAGGGATCACGAGTGCGTTAGGCTCAGAACGCAGGGATCAGGAGTGCGTTGGGCTGAGAACACAGGGATCAGGGGTGCATTGGGCTCAGAACGCAGGGATCAGGAGCACGTTAGTCTCAGAACATAGGGATCAGGAGTGCGTTAGGCTCAGAACACAGGGATCAGGAGTGCGTTAGGCTGAGAACGCAGGGATCAGGAGTGCGTTAGGCTGAGAACGCAGGGATCAGAAGTGCGTTAGGCTGAGAACGCAGGGATCAGAAGTGTGTTAGGCTGAGAACGCAGGGATCAGGAGTGCGTTAGGCTGAGAACGTAGGGATCAGGAGTGCGTTAGGCTGAGAACACAGGGATCAGGAGTGCGTTAGTCTCAGAACACAGGGATCAGGAGTGCGTTAGGCTCAGAACACTGGGATCAGGAGTGCGTTAGGCTCAGAACACAGGGATCAGGAGTGCATTAGGCTCAGAACGCAGGGATCAAAAGTGCGTTAGGCTCAGAACACAGGGATCAGGAGTGCATTAGGCTCAGAACGCAGGGATCAGGAGTGCGTTGGGCTAAGAACGCAGGGATCAGGGGTGCATTGGGCTCAGAACGCAGGGATCAGGAGCACGTTAGTCTCAGAACACAGGGATCAGGAGTGCGCTAGGCTCAGAACACAGGGATCAGGAGTGCGTTAGGCTCAGAACACAGGGATCAGGAGTGCGTTAGGCTCAGAACGCAGGGATCAGGAGTGCGTTAGGCTCAGAACGCAGGAATCAGGAGTGCGTTAGGCTCAGAACGCAGGGATCAGGAGTGCGTTAGGCTCAGAACGCAGGGATCAGGAGTGCGTTAGGCTCAGAACGCAGGGATCAGGAGTGCGTTAGGCTCAGAACACAGAGATCAGGAGTGCGTTTGTCTCAGAACACAGGGATCAGGAGTGCGTTAAGCTCAGAACACAGGGATCAGGAGTGCGTTGGGCTGAGAACGCAGGGATCAGGGGTGCGTTAGGCTCAGAACGCAGGGGTCAGGAGTGCGTTAGGCTCAGAACACAGGGATCAGGAGTGCGTTAGGCTCAGAACGCAGGGATCAGGAGTGCGTTGGGCTGAGAACGCAGGGATCAGGGGTGCATTGGGCTGAGAACGCAGGGATCAGGAGCACGTTAGGTTTATAACGCAGGGATTGGGAGGTGGGGGGTAATGTGAAGGGTGGTAGAGGACAGTGCTATGGGGTGGCCCTGCCCATAACAGTGTCCTTTGCTGCCCCCTTTCCTACCCCCCCCCACACACACACAGTCGTGTCCTCTGCCCCCCCCCTTTCCCCTATAGCAGTGACCTCTGCCCCCCCTTTCCCTCTCATAGCAGTGTCCTACCTCACAGCCGAGAGCAGAAGGCAGCACAGTTCTGTACAGAGGCCGGGAGCGGGAGCCAGCAAAGTGACTTTCCATATTAGCAAGCTGGTGATTGATTGCTTAGGACCGCCTTGTGTCCTAGCAACCAATCACCAGAATTTAATTTCAAAAGTTAATTTGGGCAGCTCCTCCTCCTGCCCTCTGTCCTGAGCTAAGTCGGGTAAATGACCTTGGTGGGTCGTATCCAGCCCGCGGACCGTGGTTTGGGGACCCCTGTATTATGAGGTGACAATGCTCTGGCCTTGTCTTCCACAATCTCGTGCCTATAAATCACCCTGTCACTGGCTCACCCAAAGAAAACTATGAGCTTCTCTGCTAATGCACATTGCCCAGGCATATACCACTCTTGTTGTCATTTGAAGCAGACAGATCCACTCCATTAACCACTTGAGCCCCGGACCATTATGCTGCCTAAGGACCAGAGGTCTTTTTCCAATTTGGCACTGCGTCGCTTTAACTGCTAATTGCGCGGTCATGCAATGCTGTACCCAAACGAAATTTGCGTCCTTTTCTTCCCACAAATAGAGCTTTCTTTTGATGGTATTTGATCACCTCTGCAGTTTTTATTTTTTGCGCTATAAACGGAAAAAGACCGAAAATTTTGAAAAAAAATGATATTTTCTACTTTTTGTTATAAAAAAAATCCAATAAACTCAATTTTAGTCATACATTTAGGCCAAAATGTATTCGGCCACATGTCTTTGGTAAAAAAAATGTCAATAAGCGTATATTTATTGGTTTGCGCAAAAGTTATAGCGTCTACAAACTAGGGTACATTTTCTGGAATTTACACAGCTTTTAGTTTATGACTGCCTATGTCATTTCTTGAGGTGCTAAAATGGCAGGGCAGTACAAAACCCCCCCAAATGACCCCATTTTGGAAAGTAGACACCCCAAGGAAATTGCTGAGAGGCATGTTGAACCCATTGAATATTTATTTTTTTTGTCCCAAGTGATTGAATAATGACAAAAAAAAAAAAAAAAAAAAATATTTACAAAAAGTTGTCACTAAATGATATATTGCTCACACAGGCCATGGGCATATGTGGAATTGCACCCCAAAATATATTCAGCTACTTCTCCTGAGTACGGGGATACCACATGTGTGGGACTTTTTGGGAGCCTAGCCGCGTATGGGACCCCGAAAACCAATCACCGCCTTCAGGATTTCTAAGGGTGTAACTTTTTGATTTCACTCTTCACTGCCTATCACAGTTTCGGAGGCCATGGAATGCCCAGGTGGCACAACCCCCCCCCAAATGACCCCATTTTGGAAAGTAGACACCCCAAGCTATTTGCTGAGAGGCATATTGAGTCCATGGAATATTTTATATTTTGACACAAGTTGCGGGAAAGTGACACTTTTTTTTTTTTTTTGCACAAAGTTGTCACTAAATGATATATTGCTCACACAGGCCATGGGCCTATGTGGAATTGCACCCCAAAATACATTTAGCTGCTTCTCCTGAGTACGGGGATACCACATGTGTGAGACTTTTTGGGAGCCTAGCCGCGTACGGGACCCCGAAAACCAATCACCGCCTTCAGCGTTTTTAAGGGCGTGAATTTTTGATTTTACTCTTCACTGCCTAACACCGTTTCGGAGGCCATGGAATGCCCAGGTGGCACAAAACCCCCCCAAATGACCCCATTTTGGAAAGTAGACACCCCAAGCTATTTGCTGAGAGGCATGGTGAGTATTTTGCAGCTCTCATTTGTTTTTGAAAATGAAGAAAGACAAGAAAAAACTTTTTTTTTTTTTCTTTTTTCAAATTTCAAAACTTTGTGACAAAAAGTGAGGTCTGCAAAATACTCACTATACCTCTCAGCAAATAGCTTGGGGTGTCTACTTTCCAAAATGGGGTCATTTGGGGGGGTTTTGTGCCACCTGGGCATTCCATGGCCTCCGAAACTGTGATAGGCAGTGAAGAGTGAAATCAAAAATTCACGCCCTTAGAAAGCCTGAAGGCGGTGCTTGGTTTTCGGGGTCCCGTACGCGGCTAGGCTCCCAAAAAGTCTCACACATGTGGTATCCCCGTACTCAGGAGAAGCAGCAGAATGTATTTTGGGGTGTAATTTCACATATTCCCATGGCATGTTTGAGCAATATATCATTTAGTGACAACTTTGTGCAAAAAAAAAAAAAAAAAAAAAAAATTTGTCTCTTTCCCGCAACTTGTGTCGCAATATAAAATATTCCATGGACTCGACATGCCTCTCAGCAAATAGCTTGGGGTGTCTACTTTCCAAAATGGGGTCATTTGGGGGGGGTTTTGAACTGTCCTGGCATTTTATGCACAACATTTAGAAGCTTATGTCACACATCACCCACTCTTCTAACCACTTGAAGACAAAGCCCTTTCTGACACTTATTTTTTACATGAAAAAGTTTTTTTTTTTTGCAAGAAAATTACTTTGAACCCCCAAACATTATATATTTTTTTAAAGCAAATGCCCTACAGATTAAAATGGTGGGTGTTTCATTTTTTTTTTTCACACAGTATTTGCGCAGCGATTTTTCAAACGCATTTTTTGGGGAAAAAACACACTTTTTTAAATTTTAATGCACTAAAACACACTATATTGCCCAAATGTTTGATGAAATAAAAAAGATGATCTTAGACCGAGTACATGGATACCAAACATGACATGCTTTACAATTGCGCACAAACGTGCAGTGGCAACAAAATAAATACATTTTTAAAAGCCTTTAAAAGCCTTTACAGGTTACCACTTTAGATTTGCAGAGGAGGTCTACTGCAAAAATTACTGCCCTCGATCTGACCTTCGCGGCGATACCTCACATGCATGGTGCAATTGCTGTTTACGTTTGACGACAGACCGCCGCTTGCGTTCGCCTTAGCGCAAGAGCAGGGGGCGACAGGGGTGCTTTTTTTTTTTTTTTTTTTTTTCTTTATTATTTTTTTGCTTTTTTATCTTATTTTTAAACTGTTCCTTTCATTTTTTTTTTTTTTAAATCATTTTTATTGTTATCTCGAGGAATGTAAATATCCCCTATGATAGCAATAGGTAGTGACAGGTACTCTTTTTTGAAAAAATTGGGGTCTATTAGACCCTAGATCTCTCCTCTGCCTTCAAAGCATCTGACCACACCAAGATCGGTGTGATAAAATGCTTCCCCAATTTCCCAATGGCGCTATTTACATCCGGCGAAATCTAAGTCATAAAATGCTCGTAGCTTCCGGTTTCTTAGGCCATAGAGATGTTTGGAGCCACTCTTGTCTCTGATCAGCTCTATGGTCAGCTGGCTGAATCACCGGCTGCATTCTCAGGTTCCCTGTTGAGACAGGAGAGCCAGAGAAAAACACGGAAGACGGTGGGGGGGGGGGGGCATTCCCTCCCACGGCTTGTAAAGGCAGTCTAGAGGCTAATTAGCCGCTAGGATTGCTTTTACATGAAAGCCGACCGCTGGCTGAAAAGAATGATACCAAGATGATACCTAAACCTGCAGGCATTATTCTGGTATAACCACTCAAAGTCGTGAATGGCGTACCTGAAGACAAAAAAATGGTTAACAATAAAGCACAGTAAACAGTAAAGTATAAATAATTACATACCTGAAAAACAAACATGATAAAACATAATAACAATAACAATAAAACACTGCAGAATAGAATACAGTAAAAAAAGAGCAGAACAATAGAGAGAGAGAATAGAGAGAGAGAACAATAAAACGACAACTATTTTTTTTTATTTTATATATATATATTTTTTTTTTACACTTTTTTTGTAACTGTAACTTTTATAACGGTAACCGGTTCCAGGTTCGGGTCTCTCAAAATGCGATGGCATCTTGGGAGACCCTGTGAAAGTGTGCCTAGTCTGTGCAATGCTGTACCCTACGCTAATACTCAACTAGTGAATGGTAGCGTTCAAAACATTCACCAATGCAAAGACCAGGATTGTCAGGACAGGAGGGACAATAATAGCGGGTGTCACGCCTATATTCGCGCTTGCTGCAGACACAACATCTTTTTGGGGGGGTTCGTTGGGTAGGGGTACTCGGGAGGACATAAAGAAAATGCCTCTCATGCAGCCGACTGCATTTGGTTGGGGATGTGAATGAGGGAAGTACGGGCGCTGCAGAAGTGGTGGGTTCCCAATTAGGATTGGCGAATGCAGCAGGAAGGGCACTATGGGCACGACGGGCCTGTGTTTGTCTTCTTGGTGGCAGCGGGACACTACTTGTGCTTGCCACCTCACCAGCTTGAACTGCACTTATGGGACTCGCCACGTCACCAAGTGTTACTGCAGTGCTGGTTTGACTACGACCGGGGTGTACTACGCCGCTGGTGCTTGCCAGTTCAATAAAAAGCTTCCAAAAAAACTGTTAGCGATCGCAGGGATCAGGTCTGACTCTGCGAACGCTGCAGTTATGCGTTTAGTGTTTTGTAAGTGTCAGTGATCGATCGATACTGCACTTGGGTGGGCTGGACTGGGCCGGGCGGAGGGGCAAAACGCAGGTGCTAGCAGGTATCTGGGCTGATCCCGCTAACACTGCGTTTTTGGGAACCCTAAACTGCTGGGGACGCTAGTATAGATCTGATCGGATCAGATATTGATCCGTTCAGATACTATACCACTAAAGGAGGCGTATGCTGCGTGCGTGGGTGTTAGTGGTACTGGCGCTAACCTGACGCTGCCTGGGGCCGGTGCTTGCTAGTTCACCAAAATGCTACCAAAAAAACTGTTAGCGATCGCAGGGATCAGGCCTGACTCTGCGAACGCTGCAGTTATGCGTTTAGTGCCTTGTAAGTGACAGTGATCGATCGATACTGCACTTGGGTGGGCTGGGCTGGGCCGGGCGGAGGGGCACAACGCAGGTGCTAGCAGGTATCTGGGCTGATCCCGCTAACACTGCGTTTTTGGGAACCCTAAACTGCTGGGGACGCTAGTATAGATCTGATCGGATCAGATATTGATCTGATCAGATACTATACCACTAAGGGAGGTGTACGGTGCGTGCGTGGGTGTTAGCGCTACTGGCGCTAACCTGACGCTGCCTGGTGCTTGCTTGCCAGTTCACCAAAATGCTACCAAAAAAACTGTTAGCGATCGTAGGGATCAGGCCTGACTCTGCGAACGCTGCAGTTATGCGTTTAGTGTTTTGTAAGTGACAGTGATCGATCGATACTGCACTTGGGTGGGCTGGGCGGAGGGGCAAAACGCAGGTGCTAGCGGGTATCTGGGCTGATCCCGCTAACACTGTGTTTTTGGGAACCCTAAACTGCTGGGGACGCCAGTATAGATCTGATCGGATCAGATATTGATCCGATCAGATACTATACCACTAAGGGAGGCGCATGCTGCGTGCGTGGGTGTTAGCGGTACTGGCGCTAATCTGACGCTGCCTGGGGCGACGCATATCACCGCCGGGCGATCAGGGGGCTAAACCTTTATTCGGTAATAAACGGCGGGTGCCCTGACACTATAAAAAATAAACAAACTAACCAGCGTCACCCGTAACGGTTATACGGTGATCAGTGGTGAAAGGGTTAACTAGGGGGCAATCAAGGGGTTAAAACATTTATTAGGTAGTATATGGGGGTCCCTGTCACTATAAAACGCTGACGGCGAACCTAAATATTTACCTCACTAACTAGCGTCACCAGTGACACTAATACAGCGATCAGAAAAATGATCGCTTAGCGACACTGGCGATGGGGGGTGATCAAGGGGTTAAAACTTTATTAGGGGGGGTTAGGGGGGTACCCTAGACCTAAAGGGGGGTAATACTCACTGTCCCAACACTGTAACTGTCACAAACTGACACTATGCAGTAATCAGAAAAAAAAAAAAAAAAACCTGCTGGTGTCAGTTTGTGACAGGGGGGGGGGGGTGATTGGGGGGGGATCGGGGGGCGATCGGGGGGGGGATCGGGGTGTTTTGTATGCCTGGCATGTTCTACTGTGTGTGTAGTGTGTTGTACACTTACATTGATGTCTTCTCCCCTCGGCGCTGGAACGGAATACCGAGCCGAGGGGAGATGACATCATTTCCTTTGCTGCTGTTTAGCATACAGCAGCAAAGGAGTGTTCCCATTGGCCGGCGGCGATCGCGAGGGGGGGGCCACGAACGGATGGCCTCCCCCTCATCTCGGATCGCCGGGGAACAGAACGGGACCGCTTCGGGCACCGGGGGGGGGTCCGATCGGACCCCCCACCCGCGAGAGGCAAATCACGTACATGTACGTGATTTTGCCTGCCCGTGCCGCCTTGCCGACGTAAATCGGCGTTAGGCGGTCCTTAAGTGGTTAAAAGCCCCCCAACTCCCCAAGGTCATAAATCACAAATTTTTCATTTCCACTGTTATTACTCTGAACAATCTTGAAGTTTGTAGACTTACTTTGCGAAGATCCCCACACATTTACTCACTGAATTCTGTGACATGATTTTACTATGCCCTGTGAGTTGGCACTGCTGTGTCACACATTTCACAGAGCCTGCCTTCATGAGATATGTAGTCTTTAGAAATGGAAAGTAAACAGAGGAGAAGCTGCAAAGCATGCAGGGAATCCAGGAAGTTGTGGAACGAGATGGCCATCAGACAGGCGGAACTCACAACATGAAAGGACATTTTTCAAGTAAGCTTATATTGGATTGTGAAATATAACTGATAATTGTTTGTATTGTTATTACAATGCCAATGTTAAGAAAATGAAAGTATCCTGTGACCATAGAACTTCTTTAAATGCAAGAACCAAGGTAATTTGACATGTGATCCTATGGGAAGACTGTTGCTAATAATTAAGACAGGCTCAACTGCAACCAAAATATATTTTGAGAAGGAAAGATTTATAACAGGGGCGTAACTAGAAATAGCAGGGCCCCATAGCAAAATGTTGTATGGGACTCCCCTGCAAACAGCCCCCCCCCACAGCTGCCCTAGTGTCAATGCAGCGTGAGCTGTGCCACATACAGCATGACTTGTGCACAATGCAGCGTGACCTGTGCCCCATGCAGCGTGACCTGTGCCCCATGCAGCGTGACCTGTGCCCCATGCAGCGTGACCTGTGCCCCATACAGCCTGGTCTGCCTGTGCCCCATACAGCCTGGTCTGCCTGTGCCCCATACAGCATGACCTGTGCTCCATACAGCGTGACCTGTGCCCCATACAGCGTGACCTGTGCCCCATACAGCCTGGTCTGCCTGTGCCCCATACAGCCTCACCTATGCAGAGGAAGAGGCAAGCCACCCGGATCAGCAGAGAGCGGGGTTGCCCGCTGTAATAGCTTTCATTTGAATTTCCCGTCTTCCCGGGGCTCATCGGCACATAGCCCCACCTCTTGGCCCGACGCCTTTGATGACGTCACATGTCCCGCATTGGATCGGCGTTCTGTCTATCAAAGGCGCCGGGCCAAGAGGTGGAGCTATGTGACGTGAACCCCAGGAACACTGGAAGTTTTAATGAAAGCTCTTACATCGGGCAATTCAGCTCTCTGCTGATACGGACAGCTCGCCTTTTTCTCTACTCTCTCTTCCCCTGGCTGGGAGACTGTGCCGGCGGTGCTCTCATCCTCACTGGGCCCCACTCTGCTGCGGGCCCCATAGCGCCCGCATGGGTCGCTATGGTGGTAGTTACGCCCCTGATTTGTAACCTCTGTTTTTTAATGCAACCTGTGTTCTGTTGGGGAAATGTTATTTTACCTTTACTGGCGACCACACAGGAAGTGAGGAAATCTCTACAATGGTCACACAGATAACAATAAAAACTTGACAGAGGTCCTCACCCTAGCCTTTACCCCATGAGTTCCCGTTAGAGAGATTTTGCTCGCTTCCTGTCTCTGAAGAGGGTAGCAAGTGGGAGCAAGGAAGGGAAAATCTACCCAAAGGGTACAGAAATAGTAAAAAAAATAGACAAAATAGGCCTCATTCACACGGGGAAATATGCTCCGTGCCCCATCTTTTATCTGCACAGGGGTGCGCAGATGCTGTGTGCAGCCCCATGCTGGCATCCTGTTTTGGTCTATTTGCTGTGTGAGTGCAAGTCCCGAACTCACCCTGTCTAGAAGTCTAGGTGTACAAGCACCTTCAGGGTTAGACCCCAGAAGTTGCTCTGAGGTTGGTGACAGCTCGCATAGAATCTCAGAACAGCTGGCTGTTCCCCTCTACTTTCAGCATGACTGAAGAACTTAACACTGCTGAAAGAGAACTTTGCTTGAGAATTTGTCGTCTAATGCCTGTGTGTGTTTTGGAGTATCCTGCACCCTCATTCCTCTACCCACCTGTGTTCAAGTACTGCAATAAATCTCCAAAAAGACACCCCTAGACTTAACCTTTGTCGGTGTGCTCTGGAAATTGGTACCTGGGCTCTGTACAAATAAGGAAGACCTGGGTTATTTCCAGCGGCCCTTCCCACAATAATATCCTACAAATTATATGGATTTGACTGTTCCCTGCAATATTCAATAGGAGACCATAGGAGTTTAATAAATCCTTGGATTTCAACACAACAGATACCTCTGTCCCAAGGGCACCAAGTAAAAACACAAGACTAGTACACACTGCCAAGTCTCTTAAGAAAGCCCGGAGCAATAGCAATGAAGTGGATAGGCGCAGGGCGTGCGTGACGGGGTTAACGGGGAGATTAACTATGCTGAGGGGTGGATTTATTGAGCCGAGGGGGAGGGGCTAGAGGAATACATAAAAAGTGACTCCGCCTGGGATGAGTCACCAAAGCGTGGGGGAAAGTTCAGGAGAGCAGCAGCATGGCAGAGGTGGAGAGGATTCTGGCCCAGCTCAGAGAGGAGGCATCGGTTTGGGGCCCCGAATGGCTACAGGAAGCATTGGGGTCAGCGTTAATGAGTCCAGTGTCAGCGGCCAGTGTGGGCGGTAGGAGCGGCACCCGGTCACGCAGGGCTAGGCCGCCTGAGCGGTATTCACCGGAACATCAAGCAAGTACACAGCGGCAGCCGGGGGGGAGCCAGGAGGGACCTCCGGCTGGCCCACCGTCAAAACGGGCGACATGGGTGGACAGCGGCAGCCCGGGGAGGATACCCGCCCGCCAAACAAGATCGTTCAGGGGACGGCAGGAGAGGGACAGGGCCGCATTGATGCCTAGCAGTGATGACGAGCGTGCAGGCCCCGCCCCCAGGTTTCCAGTGGAGGTGACAGGGTTTATGCAGAGGAGGGATGCAGATGGGATCTCCGGGCCTTCCGCGGCAGGGGAACAACAGCGGCCTGATCGAGGGCAGAGGGAGCAGGTTACTGGGAGAGCGGAGGCCGGCAGGACTGAGGTACCCCACACCGGTCCTGGCATGGCTGCCCAGAAATCGATGAACGGGCGCGCTGCGCAGAGAAGGGGGAGGATGTCTGCGGCAACCACAGCCTTCTAAAAAAGAGGACGAGGAGAAGAGAAGATACAGGTTAATCCCGCGAACATTTGCAAATTGGCTGCAGGCGTTCGCCATCATGGCGAGTGTCATTGGAGAAAAGCATCCTGAACACTGTTCGGCGCTGTTTTTTTATCAGGATTCAGTTGGGGAAGCTTATAGGGTTTATGGTGGGACAGCGTGGCTGAGATATGATGAGCAGTTCCGTCAACGGAGGGCGGTGTGTCCGGAGCTGAGATGGGACCACAAAGACATAAGCTTATGGATGCGCCTAATGACGACTGCGCGGGCACCGAAACAGTTTTTTCAAGGGGGGGGGGGGGGGCGGTGGACCTTCGGCCCAGGGACAATCGGCCGGAAACAAAAAAGGGGTGTGTTGGCAATACAACACAGGGACATGCAAGTTCGGGGTTGCCTGTAGGTACAAGCATGAGTGTTCAGGGTGCAGTGGAGCTCATCCAGCGTCCAGATGTTTCAAACAGGGAAAAGGCTGCGCTGGGGAGGCTGGACACAAGAGGGAGGACTCCGGTGAAAGTGGAAAGGATGCCGTTTCTTGGTAGGTATCCAGATAGAAAAGCGGCACATTTACTGGAGGAAGGTTTCACGGTAGGATTCCGAATCCCCTGTTCGTTGGAGGTAGTTCCCCCCATATCTCCCAACCTGCGGTCCGCTTTGCAACATCCAGATGTGGTTTCCGAGAAACTACGTAAGGAGGTTGCACTGGGGTGGATGGTGGATCCTTTTCCGTCGGCGCCTTTTGGCTGATCTGGTCGTGTCACCATTGGGGGTAGTGCCTAAGAAGGAACCCAATAAATTCAGGCTCATTCATCACCTGTCCTTTCCAAAAGGGGGGTCGGTGAATGATGCCATAGATCAGGAGGCGTGCTCAGTGACATATACGTCATTTGATGCGGCTGTAGGGTGGGTGCGCCGTTACGGAAAAGGGGCCCTGATGGCTAAGGCCGATATAGAATCGGCTTTTCGGCTGTTACCAGTCCACCCTGACAGTTTCCGGTTGCTCGGCTGTCATTGGGGCAATGAGTTTTACGTCGACCAGTGTCTACCGATGGGTTGCTCTATATCGTGTGCGATATTCGAGCAGTTCAGCTCTTTTGTAGAATGGGTAGTACGGGATGTGTCGGGTGTGAATTAGATAATTCATTACTTGGACGACTTCCTGTGTATAGGACCGGCTTCTTCCAGAACCTGCGCGGTGCTTTTGGAAACACTAGAGCACATAGCGGACAGGTTTGGCATTCCTTTGGCGTCTTAAAAAAAACGGAGGGACCTTGTACGGTCATCACGTTCCTAGGCATTGTCCTGGATTCAGAATCAATGGAATGCAGGTTACCGGAAGAGAAGATGGCGGACTTGAAAAAAGAAATTGCAGGGCTGATCGGATTGCGGAAAGTGCAATTGTGTTTGCTGCAATCGGTGTTGGGCAAGCTTAATTTTGCGTGCCATATTTTACCTATGGGGAGGGTGTTCAGTCACAGACTGGCAGCGAGTACGGGCGGAATTAAGTCCCCAAGACACTTTGTGCGCTTGGTCAAGACACATAGGGATGACTTGAGGGTATGGCATACCTTTTTGGAGTCATTCAATGGCCGAGCGTTATGGATGTCGGGGCCGGTTAGTAATTTTGACCTGGAGCTCTTCATGGACGCAGCGGGGTCCACAGGTTTCGGAGCTTTTTTCCAGGGACAATGGAGCGCAGGTCCTTGGCCACGGACGTGGATCGAAGCGGGTTTCACAAAGAATTTGGTGCTGTTGGAATTATTTCCAGTAGTGCTTGCGGTGGAATTGTGGGGAGCATCATTCAGGGATCTGAAGGTGCGTTTTCATGGTGACAATTTGGGGGTGGTGCAGGTAATCAATAGGAATACGGTGTATTCTCCGCCGGTCATTAGATTACTTCAACATTTGGTGTTGAGATGTTTACAACTGAATGTTTTCATTCATGCTGTCCACCTGCCAGGTGTGGAGAATGTGATAGCTGATGCATTATCTCGCTTCCAGTGGGACAGGTTCCGAGAGTTGGCACCGGATTCGGAGCAGCAAGGGGTACCTTGTCCCGAGTGGTTGTGGGGGATAGCGTTGGAGTCATCGCGGGATGGATAAAGCGGTCGGTAAGTGGGTCCACGTGGTCAGCATACACGAAGGTATGGAGGGAGTGGTTGGCGTTTGTGCAAGAGGTGGATGAGGAGCCGACTGGGCAGGCAGTGTGGTTACTCGTTTTGTACTACGTCGCAAGATAGATGGAGGAGGGTGCGTCGGCCTCCGTAGTAAATGCGCAGCTGGCAGGTTTAGCTTTCTTGTTTAAATTACAAGGGCTGCCTGATCTCACAAAGGATTTTTGGGTACGGCAGGCCGTAAAAGGTTATCGGCGATCGGTGGTCCGGAAGGATACCAGGAGGCCTGTGACCTTTGAGATTCTGCTGGGTATTGTAGCCAGGCTGGGGGAAGTGTGTTCCTCTGAATTTGAAATTAATTTGTTCAAAGTGGCTTTTTTGTTGGCGTTCTTTGGGGCGTTTAGGATTGGGGAATTGGTCAGCCCTTCAAAGAAGGTACATGGGGGACTTGGGAGTCAGGAGGTGGAGTGTAGTGATGGAGGGGTGTCCTTGTGGTTACGAAGATCAAAGACAGATGAAGCTGGAAAAGGGAGGTTGGTACAGGTGTATCCAATTTCGGGTTCGCCTATATGCCCGGTGGGAGCGGTAAGGGTTATCATGGGGGTTCGCCCGGCGATGCTAGGCACTTTTCTGGTACATGAAGATGGAACGCCTTTGTCGCGTTTCCAGTTTGGGTCTGTTTTTAGAAAATGCTTAGAGAGGTTGGGTTTGGAGTTTAAAGCATTTTCATCTCACTCGTTCAGGATAGGGGCAGCCACAGAGGCAGCTAGACAAGGGATGGATGTAGAAGCGGTAAAACGCATTGGGCGGTGGGAATCTAACAGGTGCAGGTCATATGTTATGCCCCACTTGGTGGTAGGTTTGTAATGAAGTAATGTGGGTAGTGATTTTCAGTCTGCCCGGGTATAGTGCTTTTGAATATTATGGTCATGTTGGGGTGTTCTGTTTTTCTTTCTTCTAATTTCAGGTTCGGCTGCAGGACTAGTCTGGATAATGGGCCATTCCTATGTGTGCTGGGGGGCACGGAGAGGGGACGTAAGATATGAGGGCAGGCAGTTGGGTTTTGACAGGAGGGAAGCCTGTATAAAATGGTTAAGAGTCCCGGGAATGTTATGGGGTAGGTTAGTCTCGGAGGTGCAGCGTTATGCAGCCAGGGACAGACCGCCTGACGTTTTAATCTTGCACGTAGGCGGCAATGATTTGGGAGTCAGGTCCATGGTAGACATTACGCGAGACATCAAGTTGGATGTTGGCCATTTGATGGAAGAATTCCCTGATATGGTAATTGTCTGGTCACATATGGTGGTGCGTACGACATGGAGGATGGCCAGGTCAGTGGAGGGTATTAATAGAGCCAGGAGGAAGATCAACAGAGAGGTGAGCAAATTCATGGTGAGGAATGGGGGGTTAGCAATACGTCATTTGGAGTTGGAGTTCGAGACCTGGAGATATTTGAGTAAGGATGGTGTGCATCTAAATGATGTAGGCATTGACATGTGGGTTTTGGGCCTTCAGGACGGAATTCAGCAAGCACTTCGGGTGTGGAGGGGCATCCAAGTGTAAGGGTTTTACTCTTGGTTGCTGTGGCGGAAGTTGGTCTGTACAGGGGAAGGAAGATGTCAGAAGGAAGAGATCGGGACTATCGTTGGATGGGTCCTGATGGTGGTTCCCGGTTAACGGAGGTTAGCCGGGAAGTGATAATGGGGGCACTGCGGCCAGTGGTAGTCTCTGAGCCAGCTTGTCGGCTTGAGGCACGGATAATACACTTGAGAGGGACTGCAGTGTAAGATGGATATTAACACAGAGGTTTACAAATTTCCTGCTCAGGCCAACGTTAGATTTTCTAGGGTTAATAACAGATGATGTTTTTACTCGTACGTTTTTTATATGTTTACTTGAAGAGTTTTATATTTGTTAAATAAAGTAGGCTGCTACGGCCTTTGTTACCCCAAAACATTGGTGTGGTCTCGGTTAATATGAGTAAGTTATCTAAGTGGGGTAATAAGTTATGTGAGTTAAACACATCTGTTATACAACAGTCATGCCTTTTAGTGAACCTGTGAAGATCTAAATTTTGGAACTGACACTAATGAAAATGCTTTTAAAGCCAAACTGCAGCTAATATTTTTTTGAGATTCAGGAGGAATAAAAAATATGGCCAAAGACCACATTAGGGAGATTATATCACCTGTGGCTGCAGGATAAGAAATAAGGAGAGCAGTTGTCACTACAACAGTAACACAATGACAAAAATAAAAACCTGACAGATGTTATAATCCTTCTTCACTTTACTGGGAAAAAAAGTGTTTTGTTGCAGTCCGCATCCCCTACTGGAGAGATTTCTCATCGTTTCCTGTCTCGATTGCAAGTTAAAATTAACAAAGTTTCTAACCCTTCCACATTTTACTGGAAAAAAACGTATTTTCTTTTGAAAAGAAAAAAAAATACACAAAAGACATGACCTGAAACAAGGCAGGACAGGAGTTTGGTCACAGACTTCACAGGCCGCATACTTGGGAGCTTGCACCTTGAAAACAAGGTATTATTGGCTGCTACCTTATTTCTACTTACGCAAGTTTACTAAAGCAGATCTAAGAGCACAGCATACACTCTAATTTCATAACATCAGCAGTGTAGTAGCAATACAAACAATTGTTCTTTTTGGCAATCCAATATAAACCTACTTGCAAAATCTCCTTTTTTGTCCTGCATACTTTACAGCTTCTCCTCTTCTGTTTACTTTCAGTTTCTAAAGACTACATATCCCATTGTACCTTGCTGCCTACAAGCAGTGATTCCTGAACTCCGCCTCCTAACATTCCTCCTCTCAGCACCCCTGTAGTTCAGAAGGTAGGCTCAGTGAAATGTGTGACACGTCAGTGCCTAATCACAGCGCATAGCAAATACGTGTCACAGAATTCAAGGGAGTAAACATGGGGGGATCTTCATGAAGTAAGATCATTCAAACTAATAGGAGTAGGCTAGGAATAATTGAAATGTAATTTGGAAATGAATATATGACTTTAAATTTTGACCATAGATATTCTTTAACTTGGGTATATAAAGCCGCTCTCCACTCAACATAATATATGCAGTGTCTGAGGGATGTGAGTCAATGGCATTGGTCAACAAATATGTGGGCAGAAGAATGCTGGAAATTAGACAAGTACGTGTATGGGCTTAAAAATACACTAACTGATGATAAATCAAGTTCAATTTATTTGAGTACTGGGATCAAATGGAGGAACCTTGCAGGGAATTTGATCACATAGAAAAAAAAGTTGTCATTGCTAACTTGTTTTAAGCAAAGAGGTGCAAAGCTGTCATCTTTATCCCAATACTTGTTATACAAATGCATGTTCTCTAGGTCAATGACTCTCTGAGTACTGATATGAAACTCAGAATCCCAGGCCTGGCGTTTGACTATATCATACGAGAGTCAATGAGAATCAATAGGCAGAAGAAGATTCAAAAGTACAGCATGAAAAATGGGGATCAGTAGGCAGGAGAAAAGGGGGCTGCATAGATGGAAGTTGGACAACAGAATGCAAGAATGGAGGCTAGCAGTCATGGGCCAAAAAAGAGGGGATTGGAGCATGGCAAATCCTGTGAGATAATGGGGTTCATTTACCAAAGGCAAATAGGCTGTACAATTTGAAAGGGCATTTTGCAAAGGGAATGTGGTGAAATTTCACTTTGCGAAGAGCACCCAATCACATGCAGGGAAAATAAACAGAACTTTTGCTTGTACATGATTGGATGATTAGATGGAAGTCAGCAAAGCTTGACCTCATTCACTAAGCTTTGGCGATAATTCCCTTGCAAAATGCAAATTGCCTTGCATTGAACAGACTACAGTATATTAGACATGTGCAGAACGGAAAAATTTGTTTTGTTTCGGGTAGATTCTTTGTATTACTAATTTAGTTTGGTTTCAGAATTCGTTTTGTTTAATTTTCGTTAAAATTAGTTTTATTTATACATTTTTGAACGAATTCCAACTTTTCAGAACAATTAGGCTCGGTTCACACTGGTCCGCTGTGCGAGATCGCATGTGATTCGCATCGCACTGCAGTGCAAATCACATGCGATGTCTGTGTGATGCAAATTCAGCCATACAGATTTATGGCTGAATTTGCATCGCATTCGGACCAAAGTCGTGCAAGACCCTTTTTTTGGTCTGCACCAGAATTGGATCACACTAATGCGATGCGATTCATGTCCGAAACTGACAGTTTGCACTGCGATATGTGAACCGATCTGGGGTGTCATTAACTTTGTATTGACACCTACAGCGGTTTGCATATGGCAGTGTGAACTGCCTGTGAGTCGGGTGCGATGCGGGAATCCGTGCTGGATTCGCAGGGGTTCTCGCATCGCACCAGTGTGAACCAAGCCTTAGAATTCGGATCGGTTGAAAAAAGATTGACAGATCCGAATTCTGTGTGAAGAAATAGCTGGTTGTTAAGCAACGGGCCGAGAAGCCGGCCGCCCGCGGCCTTAACAACCATGGGTCATCATCTGCCAGCGGGCTTCCCCACTGACAGATGAATGTAAAGAAGATAATGCCAGCAATTGTCCGGCAATAGAAAAATGTTTTAAAAAAAACAGCATAGGGTCCCCTAGTCCATACCAGACCCTTATCCGAGCATGCAGCCCGGCAGGTCAGGAAAGGGGGGGGGGACAAGTGAGTGTAATAAGTAATAACCACAAGAAACTGTTTTTGAAAAGTCCTTTATTAAAAATAAAAATAAAATAGTGTCCCTCGATGTAAATCCATCGTCAATCACGACGCCCGCCGGTCCCAGAAAAAAAAAATGCTCTGCCTCCTGGGAGGCCTCCAGCCGACTGCCCGCTCTGCGCTTTGACAGTTCTTATATAGCCAAGGGGCAGGGCCACCTGGCTACGTCACCCAGGGGCACCGCCCCCTTCTGGCGTCATGTGATTGACGATGGATTTACATCAGGGGACACTATTTTTTTATTTTTAACCACTTGCCACCCGTCATATAGCAAAATGACAGTAGCAAAGCGGTTTCAATATCCTGACCGGACGTCATCTGACGGATGCGAGTAGAGGAGAGCCGATCGGCTGCTCCTCTGACAGGGGGGGTCTATGCTGATCAATTATCAGCGCAGTCCCCCCGAGGATGCCCACACTGGACCAACAGGGACGCCACTAGGACCACCAGGGATGCCACCCTAGACCACCAGGGATGCCAATCAGTGCCCACAATGGATGCCAATCAGGGCCCACAATGGATGCCAATCAGTGCCCACAATGGGCATCACTGATTGGCAGGCATTATTGTTTGGCACTGATTAGCATCCATCAGTACCATTTATTAATGTACAGTGCCACCTATCAGTGCCCATCCGTGCCACCTATCAGTGCCTATCCGTGCCACCTATCAGTGCCCATCTGTGCCACCTATCAGTGCCCATCTGTGCCACCTATCATTGCCCATCTGTGCCGCCTTTCAGTGCCGCATATTAGTGCCCATCAATGCCACCTCATCGGTGCCCATCAGTGCCGCCTTATCAGTGCCCGTCAGTGCAGCCCCATCAGTAAAGGAGAAAACTTACTTATTTACAAAGTTTTGTAACAGAAACAAAAAAAACATATTTTTTTCAAAATTTTCAGTCTTTTTTTCATTTGTTTAGCAGAAAATAAAAATCCCAGAGGTGATCAAATACCATCAAAAGAAAGCTCGATTTGTGGGAACAAAATGATAAAAATTTAGTTTGGGTACAGTGTAGCATGACCGCACAATTGTCATTCAAAGTGCGACAGCGCTGAAAGCTGAAAATTGGTCTGGGCAGGAGGGTGTATAAGTGCCCTGTATTGAAGTGGTTAATAAAGGACTTGTCAAAAACAGTTTCTTGTTATTATTACTTTTTGACACTTTTTTGGTGAATGCGTAGGGGTATTCCGATATTCAGATTCCGATAAGCCCCCTATCCACAGACCCCAACAACCACAGCCCAGGGTTGTCGGGAAGTGGCCCTCCCCATCAAAGCACCCACCCCCCCATGTTGAGGGCATGTGGCCTGGTATGGTTCAGGAGGGGGGCTGCATGCTCGGATAAGGGTCTGGTATGAATTTTGGGGGGGACGTTTTTAAAAATAAATTTGGCGTGGGGTTCCCCTTGAAATCCATACCAGACCCGAAGTTCCTGGTATGGACTTGTGGTGGGGGACCATACCCCATTTTTTTTAAACATTTTTAAAATTGCCTGCATTGCTTTCATTACATTCATCTGCCAGTGGGGAAGCCCGCTGACATATGATGACTCATGGTTGTTAAGGACGTGGACGGCCGGCTTCTTGGCCTGCTGCTTAACAACCAGCTATTTCTTCACACAGAATTTGAATTGGTCAATCATTTTTCGACCGATCCAAATTCTAATCTTTCTGAAAAGTTGGAATTCGTTAGAAAACGAATAAAAAAAAATAATTTTTAATGGATTTCAACGAAATTCATTACTATTTGACTCGGAGATTCGGATGTATCAAATATTTGTCCGAATTTGTATTTGGACTGAAACGAATTGCACATGACTACAGTATATGCCTTTGGTAAATCAACCCCAATGACGCATTCGTTATTATAGCAGAATCAGGTATATAGTCCCATTCCCAAGCATTTTTTTGTTGAAGGTTAACTGACACCTATACACAACAAACATTTAATTAATTTATTTTTTTAAGGAAATTTCAACACAAATAACATTTGATTTAAACCCTTGTATCAAATAAATGTTGCCTCATGTTTACAATGCATCTGCATAAGTGTTATCTTTTGCACTGACCTTGAGGGGCAAAAGGATTTTGTCTTGTAGGTCCAATGCCTCCACCTCCCTTCATCCGCCAGTTGAGATTGTTAGTCTGGTCTAAATCCTGCAAGGGTCAGATAATAAATCTGGCGTTTAATCTACTTATATTTAGGACCCTGTGCCCAACCACCAACATGATATAGACATTTTTAAATGAAACCGTCCCGTTTTCAATATATATATATATATATATATATATATATATATATATATATATATATATACCTTATTTTAGACCTCTGTGCTTCTCAATGCAATGTGGACAGACCATGGCTGGTGGGAGGGGCTGTCAGTGTCCTGTGCACAGCTTTCTGAAAACATTACAGCACTCTGCCTCAGTATTCCTCTCCAGAGCTCTCAGCCCTCCCCACTCTAATGCAAGCAGTGGATTCTGGCTCTTTAGAGGAGTTTTGCAAATATCAAAACACCTGAAAAAAGCTGGTGTCAGTTTGAAGGAGTGGGTGTACCTAGGCAGACTACATTTATGTGCGGACCGGTGTCTTGCCGAGAAAGTTCCCCCGGCGGATAAGGACCCCCCTGTACTGCACAGGCGCAGCGCTTGCGCAGTACGAATGACTAAGGAGCCAACGAAAATAGCCGAAGCTGAAAACCTTCAATCAGCTGTACACGGCGCCTGCTCCCTGAGTCCAGGTTCAAGCCCCACCATCCAAGTGGACCTAGAGGTAGAATAAAAAAGTGCAGAGTGAAGCGAGGCCGTGCCCGAAGCATGGCGAGCGAAGCGAGCCCGCGAGGGGACCTCTTACAGGCGACGTGTACAGCTGATTTACAACTATTCGGCTTTGGCTATTTCCGACGGCTCGTACTGCGCAAACGCTGTGCCTGCGCAGTACAGGAGGGTCCTTATCCGCCGAGGGGAACTTTCTCGGCAGAACACCGGCTAAGTAAGGCCCCACACTCCAGCAGTCTTGAATAGTGGACTGTCTCTGACGTCATCACTCCCAGAGCAGGCTCTATAGACCAGGAACAGTTCACCAATGGGCTGTGGGGGAGCACTGGTTTCTGAACGATTGGAGGTTCAGGTGTTTATAAGCTTTCTGCTCACCCCTAGATGACCCTGCGTGAAAAATGGTGTAGGGCAGTGCCTGACGTGACGCCATCATGCATAGCAGGCGCCGGCCGGAGGACTGGAATTAATTTTGACAATGGTACCATGGACTGTGCATTTTATTTTTTGATGAAGTTTTTTTTTTTACCTACTACACTCTGAGGTCTGGCTCTTTTTTTTTTTTTTTTTTTTTTTAGATTTCCATTGGTTATGTGTCTAGATGGTGATTGGAGCAACATTCTTTAGGTGTATTGGGATGAATCCCACAAGCACTTATGGCTACTCATTAATTAGGGTGCCATAATCTTCTGGTAAGAAGTTTGTGTTTATTGTCCTGTGTCTCCGCTGGATGTGGTTTAAAGCCCAATAGTGAAATATCACACCCTTGTGTTGAGAGTTGCATAGTGTTGTTTTCACCTCAGAGAATATATGTTGTTTAGATTTTTGAAGAACACATCAAGATTGGTCACAAATTGTAGTGTGTACGGTTGGTTATGTATTGCCTCTATACAACACGTAGTATTCTTGAACTGGAAGGGGGAGAACTTGTAAGATATAGAGACTCTTGGGTGCAAGGATTTTCTTGACAGCTGTGATTCTACCTAAACATGAGATGTATACAGGGCCCAGCGACAGCGAGTCATTAGGGAGGTTAATTTGGTGAGCATTGGGGGGTAATCAGCATGATATAGATCAGGGGTCTCCAAACTTTCTAAACAAAGGGCCGGTTTATTGTCCTTCAGACTCTAGGAGGGCCGGACTTTGACCAGCGGGATTGAAATTTTCCTGGCATCAGTGGGAGTAAATATCGCCACGTTTGGTAGTAGGAGGAGGATTAGTGGCCCATCATGGTCATCATAGGGAGGAATAGGGACCCATTACTGGTGTCAGTGGGGGAAATAGTGCCCCGTTGTCAGCATCAGATAGCAGAGTAGTGTCATCAGTGGAAGGAATAAAGCCCCAAGGGCTTGATAAAGGCATGCACCGGGCTGCAGTGTGGAGACCACTGATAGAGCATCATAGGTTTTGGTTCAATTGATAACATAATGTAGCTGATGAGGTGCCACGGTAAAAGGAAAGGAAGTTTGCAAGGAAAAGATTTCTTGTGGGAAGGGGGTAGAAGGTTTTTCACCCTAAAGGGGAAGTTACAGTTTATGTCCCCTCCTCTACCACATTTGGCACATTATCATTTTTTTTGATAAAGCGGGTACCTAGTTTTGATAGGTACCCATTCCCACTTTTGCTCAGATCACCTAGGCGATCCGAGCGTAAGTTTACCCCCTATCTCTTTGACCATAGCTTTCTGGGACACGTCACAGATCCCAGAAGGCTGCAGGACCATTCACAAGTCACAGCCGGCCTAAATAATTAAACATGTCAGCACCAGGGACCCAAAGACCGGTGAAGAACCACCCCAGGTGAGGACAGGTAAATGTTTTTTTATTAAAATTTAGCAGCTACAGTATTTGTAGCTGCTGCCTTTTCATTTTTTCTTTCTAGGGTGAAGTAATACCACTAAGTACACTCGTCTGGCTGCAGTGTATTTCAGCCTGCCATAGACATTGACAGGTTGCAGGTAGTGGTGCTGGATGTTGCAGCTGTGCTTTCTCATACCTCCCAACATTTTAAGATGGGAATGAGGGACACCTACTAGTAAATGTATGTAGGCATAGGACACGCCCCCTGCCACACCCCCTTAAAGGAGAATTAACCAAAAAAACAGGTTAATTAAATCCTCAAGGGCTTTTTTTACCACTACTATTCCTTTATATTGGCTTTTAAAATTTACAAATGCAGCCATTTAGAATTTGGATGAAAAGTTTAGCACTGGGAAACACTTTTTGAAAAAATAAAAATTGCATTTTATATGCAACTATTTACAGTGGGGACGGAAAGTATTCAGACCCTCTTAAATTTTTCACTCTTTGTTATATTGCAACCATTTGCTAAAATCATTTAAGTTCATTTTTTTCCTCATTAATGTACACACAGCACCCCATATTGACAGAAAAACACAGAATTGTTGACATTTTTGCAGATTTATTAAAAAAGAAAAACTGAAATATCACATGGTCCTAAGTATTCAGACCCTTTGCTGTGACACTCATATGTAACTCAGGTGCTGTCCATTTCTTCTGATCATCCTTGAGATGGTTCTACACATTCATTTGAGTCCAGCTGTGTTTGATTATACTGATTGGACTTGATTAGGAAAGCCACACACCTGTCTATATAAGACCTTACAGCTCACAGTGCATGTCAGAGCAAATGAGAATCATGAGGTCAAAGGAACTGCCTGAAGAGCTCAGAGACAGAATTGTGGCAAGGCGCAGATCTGGCCAAGGTTACGAAAAAATTTCTGCTGCACTTAAGGTTCCTAAGAGCACAGTGGCCTCCATAATCCTTAAATGCAAGACATTTGGGATGACCAGAACCCTTCCTGGAGCTGGCCGTCCGGCCAAACTGAGCTATCGGTGGAGAAGAGCCTTGGTGAGAGAGGTAAAGAAGAACCCAAAGATCACTGTGGCTGAGCTCCAGAGATGCAGTCGGGAGATGGGAGAAAGTTGTAGAAAGTCAACCATCACTGCAGCCCTCCACCAGTCGGGGTTTTATGGCAGAGTGGCCTGACGGAAGCCTCTCCTCAGTGCAAGACACATGAAAGCCCGCATGGAGTTTGCTAAAAAACACCTGAAGGACTCCAAGATGGTGAGAAATAAGATTCTCTGGTCTGACGAGACCAAGATAGAACTTTTTGGCCTTAATTCTAAGCGGTATGTGTGGAGAAAACCAAGCACTGCTCATCACCTGTCCAATACAGTCCCAACAGTGAAGCATGGTGGTGGCAGCATCATGCTGTGGGGGTGTTTTTCAGCTGCAGGGATAGGACGACTGGTTGCAATTGAGGGAAAGATGAATGCGGCCAAGTACAGGGATATCCTGGACGAAAACCTTCTCCAGAGTGCTCAGGACCTCAGACTGGGCTTAATGTTTACCTTCCAACAAGACAATGACCCTAAGCACACAGCTAAAATAACGAAGGAGTGGCTTCACAACAACACTGTGACTGTTCTTGAATGGCCCAGCCAGAGCCCTGACTTAAACCCAATTGAGCATCTCTGGAGAGACCTAAAAATGGCTGTCCACCAACGTTTACCATCCAACCTGACAGAACTGGAGAGGATCTGCAAGGAGGAATGGCAGAGGATCCCCAAATCCAGGTGTGAAAAACTTGTTGCATCTTTCCCAAAAAGACTCATGGATGTATTAGATCACTGAGCAAACTAAATACTACTAAATACTGAGCAAAGGGTCTGAATACTTAGGACCATGTGATATTTCAGTTTTTCTTTTTTAATAAATCTGCAAAAGTGTCAACAATTCTGTGTTTTTCTGTCAATATGGGGTGCTGTGTGTACATTAATGAGGAAAAAAAAATAACTTAAATGATTTTAGCAAATGGCTGCAATATAACAAAGAGTGAAAAATTTAAGGGGGTCTGAATACTTTCCGTCCCCACTGTAGTTTAGACCAAAATGAGGGACAAATGATGGGGAAAGAGGGACAGAGGGACATTGCTCCAAATCAGGGACAGTCCCTCAAAATCAGGGACAGTTGGGAGCTATGCTTTCTGGGTATACTAAACCAGACGGGCTAGATGCCTAGTGTGCAAGGGGTCTTGAGGGTACAGTAATAATGATGAAAGTGGTACTCACTGTTGGTGATGATAGCACTGGATTAAAAAGCTGGTCTAAGTAGCTCTCCATTCTTTGGGGTCCTGTAAGAAGAGCAAATATGAGACAATGTTTTTTCACAGTGTTGATAATAAAACATGTGGCTTGTGCATTTAAAGAGAATGTATAGTCTTTTCAGTAATTTTTATTAAACATGTAAAAAAGATCAGTTTGATACAGATCATCTAATTATATACGTTGTGAAAGAGTCGCTGTAAGAATATAGGAAAATGTGAGTTTTGGACTGGCGCAACTCATTGTTAATGCACCCACCGCTTGAGTTCAATCACCCCAATCCCACAACGTATTAATATCTTCAAATGGAACTAATGTCCACTCTGGGTCCTCAAGGCTTTTGCCATAACGTGCAAGTATGCACAGTATATTTTCACATTTATGGCAGACTTAGTCGCACCATTGCTGTCATTGACATTTTTTCATGGTGTTCTTCTTGGTTCAGCCTTTTCTGACAGGGGGGTACCAAGGGGTGTACCACTTGATGGGTCATGACCAAGATGATTATGACTGGTACCAAGAAGCAATCCAGTCTAGAGAGCGCTGAAAAAGTTCTGCAGGGAGAATGTGGTCTCCCATAGCAAAGGGAGAAAGGCTTTTTGCAGAAAGGAGGAGCTACAGCAGAGGTGTGGCTCAAATTCTAAGTGAAGATGTTTGTGCAAAAGTGTCTGCTGTCGCCCCTGGCAACTGTGGAGAAAATTTTGTTTAGAGACAGAGAGCACAAGAAACTGGTGGTTTCATGTTATGGCTGCTTGTGAGAAGTGGTCAGCTCAGAGAAGAGGGCACAGAATCCAGCATCCTGCAAGGGGTATGACCATGTGTTTGGGTCTGTTGTTACCCCCTGGCAACAGGAAACCTGTGTGGCCTGCATGGGGTGTTGGAGAGTTCAAGAAGGCTGCAATGTTGCCCCATGCCCTTGTAGGGACATTAACTTGTGAGAGCGCAGTAGAGAACAGACAACGCCCTCAATTGAAGGTTTTTACACCTGCCAAATAGAATTGTAAGGCTGTTATAAATGTAAGAGAGGCTGGTCATGGGACTATTTCCTGTGAAGTGGGAGTAAGTCCAGTAAGAAAGTCTGCATCTAGTGAAGAAAGAGACTGGCTGCAATATAATACTTGAGAAAGCTGTGTTTTTGGCTTGCTCCAGATTCAGTATTTCTGGATCAAAACATTCAATCCTATGTCTCGATTTTGCTAGATGCCTTCAACCTGGCTGGCTACACAGGTGTGCAGGGTCATTATATACTCAGTTCTGAGGATAGCTCAGAGTATCTGTTTTGGAGACCTCTCCCAGTGTGGGAGACGGAAGGTCTCACTCTGGGTCATGGGGCCCCAGCCAGAAGCCACAAGACAGCGGTCTCATAAAGGGATCAGAGCCAGAGGGCCCAGCCAAGAGACAGAGGGTCTCATTGAGGGGTCAGAGGGCCCAGCCAGGTGGCAGCAGGTCTCAGTTCCAGGAGTCAGGTTGGCTCCTATTGGAGGTGTCAGGAGAACCCCAATCCAAAGGCCAGAGGTGGGCTGTGCAACGGGGCACTTAGACTAAAGGCTAGAGAGCCAAGTGTTTCAGGACAGCTAGACAACACAATCAAAAGGACTGGTAAGAGGAGCAGCAGTGCTGCCAACAAGTGAGCCAGGTGGCTTGGTATTTTTGTTTGTGCACATCGTGTGGAGGAAACCCCTGCGTGGGCAACTGATGTTCATGTGAACTTTTTGTTTATTGAATAAAAGAGGGCTGACACATGAGTAACTCATTGTAAACGCACGCACCGCTTGAGTTCACTCACCCCAATCCCACAACGTATTAATATCTTCAAATGTCCACTCTGGGTCCTCAGGGCTTTTGCCATAATGTGCAAGTGTGCACAGCATATTTTCACATTTATGGCAGAATTACCTGACAAAGTGCCCTCCTCCAGGGATGCAAAATCTTGTCCCATATTGCGGTCATTGACATCTTTTTATGGTGTTCTTCTGGGTTCAGCCATTTTGATAGGATGCCCTATGACAGCATAACCCCCCACTTTTGCAGGGGAGTATATTGATCTTGGCATGCATGGTGAGAATTTACACTCTGCACACATGGCTCAGTGTACATTCAGAAGACTGGACTGGACTTGTACTGTAATGTTAAGACTTCTAGCAGCACAGAATCTATATCTGGGTTCGTTAACCCGTCCCTGTGTACCTGACAAACGCGACTGTATGGGTGAGTCTGGACAGCTGATGCATTTACTTTATATGGTTGTGGGCATGGAGCTCAGCACTAGTACAAAAGGCTAAGCACCAGTGAAAATGAGCCTCTTAAGATAAACAATCCCTTCATATATTAATACAAAGTAGCTATAACATTTAGTTTGTGCCTCAAGCTACGCCCAGCAATTTCCGACCACACTGCTTCGAGGAGATGGATGTATGATTGATAGTGCTTGTGTCATCCTCCCTGCACTTTCCTGACGCAGGCAAAGTCACTCTGACTGCAGGGGTGGGGGTGTGTCAGTCTATCTATGCTCACACGTGTACTGTCTGTTTACCAGCTGTCAGAACAGGGCCCTGCTTTCGTTCAGGAACACTTACCCACATGCCTGTCAAATTAGGATGAGCGGCTGTGTCTGCACAGCCCCATCATCTCCATAGACAGCTCAGGCCACAAACACATGGCCAATTCATGGACAATGAGGCCTCAGTACTCATGTGAATGAGGCCTTAGAAAGCAACTGAAATCAGACTTTAGTTATGATCATTGAGATTAAATAACTTCACATTAAACAAAGCTAGAGACATTAGGGTTAATTTGTTTCAAAGTTTTTACCACTTGTTAAGAATATTTAACTACCGTATATACTCGAGTATAAGCCGACCGGAATATACAGTGGGGACGGAAAATATTCAGACCCCCTTAAATTTTTCACTCTTTGTTATATTGCAGCCATTTGCTAAAATCATTTAAGTTATTTTTTTTTCCTCAATTATGTACACACAGCACCCCATATTGACAGAAAAACACAGAATTGTTGACATTTTTGCAGATTTAGTAAAAAAGAAAAACTGAAATATTACATGGTCCTAAGTGTTCAGACCCTTTGCTGTGACACTCATATGTAACTCAGGTGCTGTCCATTTCTTCTGATCATCCTTAAAATGGTTCTGCACCTTCATTTGAGTCCAGGTGTGTTTGATTATACTGATTGAATTTGATTAGGAAAGCCACACACCTGTCTATATAAGACCTTACAGCTCACAGTGCATGTCAGAGCAAATGAGAATCATGAGGTCAAAGGAACTGCCTGAAGAGCTTAGAGACAGAATTGTGGCAAGGCACAGATCTGGCGCCAAGGTTACAAAAAAATTTTCTGCTGCACTTAAGGTTCCTAAGAGCACAGTGGCCTCCATAATCCTTAAATGCAAGACATTTGGGACGACCAGAAACCTTTCTAGAGCTGGCCGTCCAGCCAAACTGAGCTATCGGGGGAGAAGAGCCTTGGTGAGAGAGGTAAAGAAGAACCCAAAGATCACTGTGGCTGAGCTCCAGAGATGCAGTCGGGAGATGGGAGATAGTTGTAGAAAGTCAACCATCACTGCAGCCCTCCACCAGTCGGGGCTTTATGGCAGAGTGGCCTGACGGAAGCCTCTCCTCTGTGCAAGACACATGAAAGCCCGCATGGAGTTTGCTAAAAAAACACCTAAAGGACTCCAAGATGGTGAGAAATAAGATTCTCTGGTCTGATGAGACCAAAAAAGAACTTGTTGGCCTTAATTCTAAGCGGTATGTGTGGAGAAAACCAAGCACTGCTCATCACCTGTCCAATACAGTTCCAACAGTGAAGCATGGTGGTGGCAGCATCATGCTGTGGGGGTGTTTTTCAGCTGCAGGGATAGGACGACTGGTTGCAATTGAGGGAAAGATGAATGCGGCCAAGTACAGGGATATCCTGGACGAAAACCTTCTCCAGAGTGCTCAGGACCTCAGACTGGGCTTAATGTTTACCTTCCAACAAGACAATGACCCTAAGCACACAGCTAAAATAACGAAGGAGTGGCTTCACAACAACTCTGTGACTGTTCTTGAATGGCCCAGCCAGAGCCCTGACTTAAACCCAATTGAGCATCTCTGGAGAGACCTAAAAATGGCTGTCCACCAACGTTTACCATCCAACCTGACAGAACTGGAGAGGATCTGCAAAGAGGAATGGCAGAGAATCCCCAGATCCAGGTGTGAAAAACTTGTTGCATCTTTCCCAAAAAGACTCATGGCTGTATTAGATCAAAAGGGTGCTTCTACTAAATACTGAGCAACGGGTCTGAATACTTAGGACCATGTGATATTTCAGTTTTTCTTTTTTAATAAATCTGCAAAAATGTCAACAATTCTGTGTTTTTCTGTCAATATGGGGTGCTGTGTGTACATTAATGATGAAAAAAAATGAACTTAAACGATTTTAGCAAATGGCTGCAATATAACAAAGAGTGGAAAATTTAAGGGGGTCTGAATACTTTCCGTCCCCACTGTAAGCCGAGGCACCTAATTTTACCACAAAAAACTGGGAAAACTTATTGACTCAAGTATAAGCCTAGGTTGAGAAATGCGCAGCTACTGTAATTGGAAATGAGGATCAACAATGCCCATTTTGCATGACTCATTGTGTCAATTTGCAGCCATAGGTCCCCTGAACTTCAAACTCAGTAGTTAAGAGTTTTCTAGTTGCCCCCTAGCTGCAGCCAAAATTTGGGGTCTCTGGACCCAAAGGGTCCCGAAATGACATTGCTGCAGATGGACACAGTCGACTGACTTTTGGGCCCCGTATCTCGGGACCACTTGGTGCTAGGAACCCCAAATTTGGTGTGCAAACCCAGTGGAACTAGCACTACAACATATCCAAGCTGGGGTTCCTAGCACCAAGTGGCCCCGAGATACGGGGCACCAAAGTCGGTTCGGAAAATGTCAAGCACTTTTCTGCAGCAGAGAACATTTTCCGAACCGACTTTGGGGCTCCGTATCTCGGGGCCACTTGGTGTTAGGAACCCTAGCTTGGATATGTTGTAGTGCTAGTTCCACTGGGTTTGCACACCAAGTTTGGGGTTCCTAGCACCAAGTGGTCCCGAGATAGAGGGCCCCAAACTGGGTTTGGAAAATGTCATTCTCTGCTGCAAAAAAGTGCTTGACTCGAGTATAAACTGAGGGGGGCATTTTCAACACAAAAAAATGTGCTGAAAAACTCGGCTTATACTCGAGTATATATGGTAGGTAAATGTTGCGCTTTACAGTTCATCTTAGTATATTGGGCTTCTCAGTCTGTTAATACACTCTGAATGTATATCAGCAGTCAGTTAGAAGGGATGCTAATTGCATTCTTTGCCATACAGATAGACACTGGAGCAAGAACCCATAAATCTATATATAAAATGAAATCAGGACTGTATGGAACAGTATGTACAAATAGAAAAACAACATAAAAAGATTTATTTAGGTAAATGTTATTCATCAAAAGCACCATACAGTTCCCCTCATTCACATATGTTCACATTTAGGCACATACCTCCAGTAATGTTCACGGAATACATTTCATCTACTCCTGGTTCCATTGCTTCACCTGGAAAAGGAGGCATGGGTGGAGGTGGGGGGATTGAAGAATTGGGTCTATAAATAGGATGGAAAAAAAAGTTACAGCAACAGTGTTAATTTCGTCGACTAAATTAACACTATTTTAGTCGACTAAAATACAACTAAAACCATTTTAATGACTAAAATGTAACTAAAACTAAACGGGCATTTTAGTCAAGAGAATGACTAAAACTGAATCGAAATTTCACATCAAAATTAACACTGTGCTGCCACATAAGAATACGTAGGGGGCATCATCTACTAAGCTGCTGAAAGAAAAAACAAAAAAAAAAATAAAAAAAGTTTTTCTCATTTATTTATTCTTAATATTTAATGTTGGTAATATATTCTGGTAATATGTGCAATGGCATTACAGCCAATACAGATTTACTTTTTTTTTGTTTTTTTTTTATATTTTAAAGTTGTATTTCTGTTTGTCAAAAAGCAATATTTTTGATTGAGTCTTGGTCTTATTTATACAAACAATTATATTACAATGGCTAAATCTGATGCCATACAGGCACAGACCCCAATACCATAAATAACATGTTGTTATATTTTTACTCCAGGACTATATGAGTTTGGAAATTCTAGAGCAATTCTTAAATAATGCATTACAATTTAACTAAACCCATTAGTTACATAGGGGTTGATTTACTAAGAAAAAAGAGAAGTAATGGTGGTTGAACTTCTAACCTAATTAACTGCTTAAGGACCACCCCATGTACATATAATGGGGGCATATAAGGGCAGGGCTGCCCTTAAGCTCAAAATCTCATACCTGTAAGTGATTCCTGTGATTGGCTCTGGAGCATGCGCACCGCGATCATTCACTGGAGAGGCAGAACGGCGGTCTGCCTATGTACACAAGGCAGATCGCCGTTCTGTGAGGGAGGAAAATGGAGATCTTGTGTTTCTGCTAAGCGGAAACGCGGATCTCTGTTTTCCTTCACTCACAGCATTCCCCCCACAGTTAGAAAGCACTCTCAGGGAACACACTTAACCCTTTGATTGCCCCTGATGTTAACCCCTTCCCCGCCAGTGTCATTTATACAGTAATGCCCCATACACACGGTCGGATTTTCTGATGGCAAATGTTCGATGGGAGCCTTTTGTCGGAAATTCCGAACGTGTGTAGGCTCCATTGGACTTTTTCCATTGGAATTTCCGTCACACAGTTTGAGAGCTGGTTCTCAAATTTTCCGACAACAAAATCCGTTGTCGTAAATTCCGATCGTGTGTACACAATTCCGATGCACAAAGTTCCACGCATGTTCGGAATCAAGCAGAAGAGCCGCACTGGCTATTGAACTTCATTTTTCTCAGCTCGTCGTGTGTGTTGTACATCACCGCGTTCTTGACGTTCAGAATTTCCGACAAGATTTGTGTGATCGTGTGTATGCAAGACAAGTTTGTGCCAACATCCATCGGAAAAAATCCATTGATTTTGTTGTCGGAATGTCCGATCGTGTGTACGGGCATAACAGTGCATTTTTTTTAGCACTGATCACTATATTCATGTCACTGGTACCCAAAAAGTGTCACTTGGTGTCAGATTTATCCGCCGCAATGTCGCAGGCCCTCTAAAAATGGCTGATCACCATTATTAGTAAAAACAATAAAAAAAATAGAAAGACAATAAATCTATTCCATAGTTTACGATAACTTTTATGCAAACCAATCAATAAATGCTTACTGGGTTTTTTTTTTTTTTTACCAAAAACATGTAGTAGAATACATATTGGCCTAAATTGATGAATACATTTGATTTTTTACATTTTTTTTTTTTTTATTTGTGTTTTATAGCAGAAAGTAAAAAATATAGTTTTTTTCAAAATTGACAGTCTTTTTTTGTTTATAGCGCCAAAAATAAAAAACACAGAGGTGATCAAATACCACCAAAAGAAAGCTCTATTTGTGGGAAAAAGGGACCTCAATCTTATTTGGGTACAACATCGCACGACCGCAATTGTCAGTTAAAGCAACGCAGTGGCGTATCGCAAAAAATGGCCTGGTTAGGAAGGGGGTAAAACCTTACAGAGCTGAAGTGGTTAAAATAATTAAGACCTTGCTATGGCGAACAGGAAAGCGCAATTAAATAGGTGAATGCCCAATATTAAGTGGCGAATCAGCATAATTGCGTTAATATAATTGTCAATGGCAAACGTGTTTCCTAGATGGTGCCAAACTGCAGGATTGAGCCACGACCTTGTTTGTGTGTATAAATAAACCATTGGTAATTATGATGTGTTTTACGTCTTTTGATAATAATTATCTTCCTAATTCTCTTTCCTGTGTTTTTTTTTTTTTTTACCTGTTCTGAATGCATTTCTTAATGAGTGTTACAGAGTAATGCATACTACAGTATTTTCTAATGTTAAATATATAGAAAATTTACAAATGGTTGAAACAACACTCCTAAGGCCACATCTGTATATTGTTTAACTCAGAAGAGGAGAGGAATAAAGGGGCAGAGGCCCTCGTTCGTATTTTTCAGGCAATGGACAAAAGTATATTAAAATGAATATTTTATTAACAACAAGATTACAACAGACAGATCATATATAGAAAAGAGTTAAAAACATACAGTACATATTGCCAAAAAACTGACACCGAATAGATGCTAGTGAGCCCCTGTGCTCCAACGCGTTTCGCTATTGCTTCTTCAGGACACACGGGGTTTTGGTTGAAAGAGAGCTCCACTCCGTAGGCTCCTGGGGGATCACTGAATGATTAGTCACCACTGCATGTTTAAATACTACAGTGGACTTTACAGACTTCTGATGGGTTGATGCACAAGTGCCTGCTGAATCTATTTGAAAGCATATTCTCTAGTCTTTTGGAACTACGTGTTTAATCTCCCAATGCGTGTGGACAGTTAAGAGTCAGAGAGGCTCTCCCTGCCTTCTTGATTATCCAGGATTTTTCAAGTTTTGCACTTTTCATCTCCCTCTCCCCCCCGGTGAACGATATACCTATATCTATGTACGTTATCAGTCCATCCTCCAGCCATTGGTACTATTGAGAGTCCACCTCCTGTTATAAATGGTGATTTACTTCTGATCATCCGGGAGATTTCCATGTGTAGACAATCTGAGTGAGACCCGTTTTCTTTCAACCAAAACCCTGTGTGTCTTGATGAAGCAATAACGAAATGTGTTGAAGCACAGGGGCTCACTAGCATCTATTCGGTGTCAATTTTTTGTCAATATGTACTGTAGGTTTTTAACTCTTTTCTACATTATATATGATCTGTCTGTTGTAATCTTGTTGTTAATAAAATATTAATTTTGATATACTTTTGTCCATTGCCTGAAAAGTCAGAACGAGGGCCTCTGCCCCTTTATTCCTCTCCTCTTCATAGAAAATTTACAGTTACCTCTCTATTATATGAAGAATAATGTTTATTATCTAAATAGAATTTTATTAGAATGTCCACTTATGTTTATATATGTTTATTCTTTAATCCTGGTACTACTATATATTCTAGTTATAAATCTGATGAGCACAGTGGCTTAGTGGTTAGCACTCTGAGCTAGCGGCACTCAGGTCATGGGTTCAAATCCCATGTATGGCACCACCTGCCTGGAGTTTGTATGGTGAACGGAAACTCGCCATCCAATAGGCAAATGCCTACGGCTAGGTTTACACATGTCTGGTACGAGCGACAAATTTCCCAGTTCAGATATGAACTTTTGGAGCCGGCAACTTTAACATTAGCTGGTTGTTAAGGAAAGAAATGGAAAGCCGGCTGCCGCATCCTTAAAAACGGATGACTCGTCAGCTGTCAGCGGGCTTCCCGGCAATAAAAACATTGTGAACAAAGCGGCATGGGGGTCCCCCCCAATCCATACCAGGCCCTTTCGGGTCTGTTACGGATTTTGATAGGATCCCCTATGCCAAAAAATCCATACCAGACCCTTACCTGAGCATGCTTCTGAAGACGCTGCTGTTTGATGACGAAACGCATTTAGTGGCTGTTCCCATGCGTCACTTCCGGCCTTGTGAGTGGAACGCATGCCAGGTTCTAGGTGGCGTCCATGTTTTAATTGTTACAGCGGCCGTTCTTTACATTGTATTATTGCACTAGTGGTGCTTTTTTAATTATAATTTTAATAAATACATTCAGGGATTTTACACTATGAGAGGCTATCTCTCTCCATTTTTATTTTATTGCCTGCCCATGGGACCTTTGGGGGTAACATCGGGATTAATTCAAGTAGGAGCAAGGATACACACCAGGAAACTATCAGAAACCTCAGGAAAAGCCTCCCTAAGGACCTACAAGCTTTTATGACTTCCCTTGCTGTATAGTAGGGGGGTCATCGACATCTGGTGAGTGCAGTGTGTAAACATTCAGCACAAGGTGGAATAATCACTACAGGGGATACCCTGGGAATCGGGCACCAAAAGAACTCAATACTGTATTGCACAATTTAAAAAAAAGACTGTCACTTTAATTTTTTGGCACAAATGTGTATTATATGTGTTTTAGATTCATATTTAGGCCTCTTGCACATGATACTTCTGTTTGAGCATCTACTTTTTCAAAGATTTTTGGTGTATTTGTGTATATTTATGCACTTGCGTATTTTTGAATGCGCGCAAACTTATTCTCGCGTTCTCATTCTGCACAACATGTAAATGCCCATTTGTGCACATTTGTGTGCATTTGCGTGCATTTAGTGTAAATTACTGACCAAAAAAGCAGATTTTTCTATTTTTTTTTTTTAACTGAAGAATTTACACGGGCATCTTTACACACCTGTGTGCATAGGCACATTACAATTAATGGGCTGTATTTTAGCTCTGTAAAAAAAAAAGATTTTGTACACATCATAGCAAGTGCTGCCTAGGAATAAGTTTAACACTGGCAAATCCCCTGTTGGGAATAATAGACAGCAGCTGCATACACTATAAGTATTGTTTAAATAGGCGTGGGTGTTTTTCTTATTTACCTTATCCGAGCATGCAGCCTGCCAGGCCAGGAAAGGGGGGCGAGCGAGTGCCCCCCCCCCCCACCCCAAAGCACTTTGTCCCCATGTTGATGGGGTCAAGGGCCTTTTCCCCACAACCCTGGGCGGTGGTTGTAGGGGTCTGTGGGCAGGGGGTTCATCAGCCCCCACATACCAGCCCCCCCATGTGAATAAGTATGGGGTACATTGTACCCCTACTTATTCACCAAAAAAGTGTAAAAAAATAAACACACGCACATGCGACTAGTTTCTCCATACAGGAGGCGTCTTGAAGCTGTCAATTTCAGCGTGGTTAATACTTTTTCCCGGTGTCATTCCATTTTATTACACATAACTTCATTTCTGAACATATTTGTTTTGGTTTCTTTGTATGTATGGATTGCATGGGTTGTTACCGACATGTGGTGAAAAGTTCATGTCAATAGCACCTTTAGAAATATATTTACCTAGCAAAATGGTGACATGTTCAATATTTATTTTATAAGCTGTATATTGAAACAGGTGCTGCACCCTGGTCAAAAAAATTCCCAACCTCCACATAAGGACAGAAAGGTGGGAGAAAAGATTCAAAGAGAAAGTAGACTGTGTATGGCAACAGGAGCCTCCAATGTCTGCCAGCAAAAGCCCTATTTGTTGTAAGAAGCCAATGGGAGAACCGCACAACAGACAGGGCTGCACAAATCAAGAAAAAATTTACTGTACAGTACAGTACTGTACAGTATATGGAAAAAGATGAAACCGCCCAAACCTAAAATCTAAAAGAGGAGTTGGCTGCCAGTGTTCCCATATATCATGCTAGGATGTAAGTAATTCAAAAGGGTATCCCAATTTGATGGCGTGTGGTAAGGACATCACAAATCGTGAGCCCTTTGGTTTTTGATGGAGGGAGGGAGCTGCCCGAGTTAACTTTTCTCATTAACACTGGTGATAGATTGCCAGGATGCTGAGCGGTCCTAGCAACCAATCACCAACTTGTTAATATGAAAAGTTAACTCTAGTTGCTCCCGTCCTCCATCCAGAAATGTCCTGCCTCCCGCTGTCCACTCTGCTGTGTGTAAGGTAGAAGAGTGGAGGGGGCAGAGGACACTGCAGTGGGAGGAGGGGGCACCTTGGGGGCGGGTGGGTTTAGGATACTACTGGGTGAGGGTAAGGACACTACTGTGGAAGGGGGGCAGAGGACAATTCTGGGTGGGGGTGACCTGAAGGGTCAGAGGATACTACTGTGTGTGTGTGTGTGTGTGGGGGGGGGGCAGAGGGGCAGGTAAAGTGAAGGGGGGGCAGAGGGCACTACTGTGAAGACACTACTGTGATGTTGGGGCTGTGATGTAAAGTGGGGGATCTTGATGTGAAGGGGGACTGAGGACACTGGTTCACACCTGAATCACACAGTGTGTTCCAGTGCAAATTCGGTGCAATGTGATTTTCAGCCCTTTCAGTTGCATGGGCTAAAATTGGACTGGATCGCACAAAAAGAAGTGCATGCACTACTTTTCAAAAATGCACTGCACCAAATCACATGCTATCGTGGTACCATAGGATCTAGTAAAGCCTAATCTGTGTATGAGGTGTCATTAGGAATACAGTATATTGACACCGCAGATTGCACAGGCAGTGCATTTTGAATGCTGTGCAGGAAACGCATACAGAACACGCCATTCCCTCACCGCGTTCTGATGTGAACCAGCCCTAAGAACAGGATTGTGTTATAGGAGGAGAGGTCTGTGATGTGAAGGATGCAAATCAATGCCCAAACATTCAGACCCCTGCTGGAAGAAAATTTTACAGATCGGACCCCTGCTTTAGTTGTTATTTAAGAGGAAAGTAATCTTTTTAATTACAGTCAATGAGCAGGTCCTATAAACTGCTTCTACTAATGATCAGATAATTTTAAAGCTATACACCAAGTTTATATTAACATAACTTAAAGTGGATGTAAACCCAATGTCATCCTTTCTAAACTACTGCCATAGGGGTTATCTATAAGGATATACATGCCTCCTGCATGTATCTTTACCTGTCAAATGTCTCCCCTCTGTCTGTTATGAGACCCGAAAAACTGCAGATTCTGTGGGTGGGTCTGTTGTCTGGAGCTCGGTGGGTGGAGTCGTGATGTCAGTAGACTCCCCGCCCACCTCTACACTCCCCTTGTCAATATGCATTTCTCCTGTGTATTTCTTACACTCCACTTCTCCTATGATCTCTAACATCCAGTGAAAAGACAGGAAAGTAACCGCATGACTTCAGCATGCCAAATCATGCTGAGGTGTGGAACAGCCAATCCTTGTAGAGCTGCTGAAGAAAGGAGTGGGGGAGGGAATTAAAAAATAATGCATCTGTCTTAGGCTAGTGCACGAGATGTAAATCACCTGTCACTCACAGCAAGGGGGAGGATTTGACAAAGTTTTTCTCTGTTTGTCAAGTTTTATCTCACTGAACAATAAAAGAAGATTGCTCAGAGCTGGATTAACTCTTTGTGGCAAGACTGGTATCAAATGATAGGAAATCTTATACTCTACATTATGACATAAAAAAAAATGGGGTTTACATCCACTTTAATGTAGTTATTTATGCATTAAACAATAAGTGTATTTTTACATGCAACTAGCATTGGTGTTGGAAGAGTAGGAGAAGTATGGGAAGTGTATATAAAGAGAGATAATATGCAATTGTACTGGCAGTGTATAAAATACATTTATTGATTTTTTGCGATTAACAACTTTGATAAGTAATTACGGTCAGTAGGCAGAAAATGACTGCAGTAAGCATATTTCTCTATTAGAACATAAAGTTACTCACTTTCCAAGAGATGAAGGAAAGGGTGGAGGGAGAGGTGGAGCTTTTGGCGCCTGGAGAGGTGGAGGATCAGGAGGAAGTCCAGGTGCTGGGAAAGATGGGTGTCCTGGTGGGAGCAGTGGAGCAAAGTCTATTGGAGGTTCAGGGATGCCACCATTATCTCCAAAAGGGTATTCAGATGTTGAAAAGGGCTGAGAGGGAGCTCCATCTTCTATCTCCGCAATTAAATCCAGCAAAAAGTCATCTCCTGATAGATCAAACCACTGATCACCATCCAGAATGGAGACAGACCAGCCACGAGGATTGTCCCCAGCACCTCTTCATAAAAAAAAAAAAAAAAAAAAAAAAAGGATGGAAGAGAATAAGTAAATAATTTCAGGAGTTAAGCTAGGTCTGACGCCTCAGGTGATTACATATTTTATGACTGTCAAAGGTGAGGCAAAAAAAGACAACATAAACATATTGTATATACAGGATAAAAATACCTGGATTGCAGCAGCCAGCCTGCTAGTTGTTCTCCGGTTGTCCACGAATCCACTTCTGCAGAATATTTTTCCTCTGCGATATTAAATATGAAGAAATACAATTTAAATTAAGTTTCCTACTTTACTTATCTTTCCAATATGCTCTTGAATGTCGTAATACCCCAAGCCAAATATGTCACCCTGGGCTACAATATATACAACTCTGGCCTTGACAGCTGCCATTTTTGCTGATATGGTTAAAACCGCTATGCTAGGGGTAGCTTGTTAAACACTGGCTGTTTTAAGTAGATAACTCATTAAATGATAATGTTGACAAATAGAGTTGGGCAAACAGTTCGATCTGAGCAAAAGTTTTGCCCAAACATTGCCTGTTCGCACATTCGGCGAACACCTGAATTTGTGGGGCGCTCAGCAGGATGTCCGCCCACCGAGTGCTCCACAATGCACTGTGCGCTGCACAGTGCATTCAAAGCCCTGCTTGGGCAAAGCTTTGCCCAATCAGGGCACAGTGCATAACTGATTGTTAAGGAGCGCTTAACAATGGAAAAAGGAGTCACTTCTTTTTGGTGAATGGGTAGGGGTACCACGTACCCTATACTCATTCACATAGGGAGGGGGCTGGTATCTTGACCCCCCCCCTTATCCTGACCTGCTGGGCTGCATGCTCCGATATGGGGACTGGTGTGGATTCTGAGGGTGACCCCACGCCATTTAAAAAAAAAATTTGGTGTGGGGTTCCCCTTAAAATCCATGCCAGACCCGAAGGGCCTGGTATGGATTGGAGGGGGACCTCCGAACTTTTTTTTTTTGGATTGCCAGCAATGGCATTGTATTAACGGCAATTTAAAGGTAATTTTTTTTCTTTTATAAATGTCAGTTTTGCTGTAGCAGGTTCTATACACAGTACAGATGTGCCACTTTACAGGCACTATATTTAAATAAATTTTTCGGTTTCATTGTTTCGCTTTAAGCATCATTAAAATTACTGCTCCTGTAAAAACGATCTTTTTAAAAAAAATTATTACATTGATACATGTTCCCAGGGCAGTACCTGCCCCCCATATCTTTTTTTATGGCCAATACCTTGCATATAAGCCTTCAAAATGGGGACTTTTGATTTTTCAAGTTCGGGTCCCATAGACTTTAATATGGTTCAGGTCCGAACTTTTGCGATGTTTGAGAGTTTTGACGCAAACCAAACCGGGGGTGGGGGCGTGGGGGGTGTTCGGCCCAACTCTACTGGCAATAGATTAAGCGCTTAGCGACCGCCCACCATAGATTTACTGTTTCAGGGTGGTTGCTCTGCGCTCGATCACGTACCTGGTAGGTGATCTGATACTTCTGGGGCTGGGGCACAGTGCGAGCTGCCAGCGACCCTTTACCACTGTGATCGGACCCGCCGATCGTTCAGGGGAAGGCAGAAAACAAGGCAGATCACCGTTCTGTGGAGGGGATTGTGCTGATCCTGTGTTCCTGCTAAGCAGGAACACGGATCTTTACATTTCCCCAGCCAGAGCACCCCTCCACAGTTAGAAAGCACTCCCAGGGAACACATTCAACCCTTTGATCGCCCCTGATGTTAACCCCTTCCCTGCCAGTGTCATTAGTACAGTAGCAGTGCATATTTTTTAGCACTGATCACTGTATTAGGGTCACTGGTCCCCAAAAAGTGTCATAAGTGTCAGTTAGGTGTCCGATTTGTCCACCGCAATATCGTAGTCCCGCTATAAGTCGCTGATCGCTGCCATAACTAGTAAAAAATAAATAAAATACCATAGTTTGTAGACGCTTTAACTTTTTTGCATATATATATATATATATATATATATATATATATATATATATATATACACACACACACACACACACACATACACACATGTATTGTGATTTTTTTTACTAAAAATATGTAGCAGAATATGTAGCAGAATACATATTGGCCTAAATTGATGAAGAAATATTAGAATTTTTTTTTTTACTTTTTTTTTTATTGGATGTGTTTTAAAGCAGAAATTAAAAAATATTGTTTTGTTTTTTTTACATTGCCAGTCAATACATATTGGCCTAAACTGATTAATGACATTCTTTTAATATACTTTTTTATGGATATGTATTATATCAGAAAGTAAAAAATATTGTTTTTTTTTTCTTTTTTCAAAATTGTTGCTTGTTTATAGCACAAAAAATAAAAACCACAGAATTGATCAAATACCACCAAAAGAAAGCTCTATTTGTGGGAAAGAAAGGCATTGTTTGGGTACAGCATTGCACGCCCGCGCAATTGTCAGTTAAAATAACGCAGTGCTGTATCGCAAAAAATGACCTAGTCATGAAGGGGGGTAAACCTTCCGGAGCTGAAGTGGTTAAAAGGCCTGTTCACCAAATATTATTTCAGTTTTAAAGTTCTGTTGTCTCTCAGATATTCCAGTGGTGAACTGCTGCAACTTTTTCATTTCTGCTCACTTATTAACCGCTTCAGATCCGGGCCATTGCCAAATGACGGCAACAGCGCGGATCTGAATTGCCGGGCCGTGCACGAGCGGCCTGCGCGCCCCCTGCAGGGCGCGCGCGGCGCGCTCGGTGATCAGCGAGTCTATGAGACTCGCCTGATCACAGATCAGAGTAAGGGGTTGGTCCCGACCCCTTACCACATGATCAGCTGTCAGCCAATGATGGGCACTGATAAGTGCCAGCGTCACCCATCAGTGTCCACAGTGCCATCCATCAGTGCCCACAGTGCCATCCATCAGTGCCATCCAGTGCCCACAGTGCCACCCATCATTGCCCACATCAGTGCAACAGTGCTGCACATCAGTGCCACCCATTAGTGCCCATCAGTGTCACCTACCAGTGCCCATCAGTGCCGCCCATCACTGCCCATCAGTGCCCCCCATCAGTGCCCCCATCAGTGGTACTTATCAGTGCCCATCAGTCCCACCTATCCGTGCCACCCATCCGTGCCACCCTTCAGTGCCACCCATCAGTGCCACCCAGTGCCACCCATCAGCACCCATCAGTGGCCATCAGTACCGCCTTATCTGTCCCCATCAGTGCTGCCTTAACTGTGCCTATCAGTGCCGCCTTAACTGTACCTATCAGTGCCGCCTTATCTGTGCCTATCTGTGTCCATCAGTGCAGCCTATCAGTGCCCACCAGTGCCGCCTCATCAGCGCATATCAATGAAGGAGAAAAATTACCTGTTTGCAAAATTTTATAACAAACAATGAAACATGATTTTTATTTTTTTCAAAAATTTCCATCTTTTTTTGTTTGTTTAGCAAAAAATAAAAACCCCAGCTGTGATTAAATACCACCAAAAGAAAGCTCTATTTGTGGGAAAAAAATGATAAAAATTTCATTTGGGTACAGTGTTGTATGACCGCGCAATTGTCATTCAAAGTGTGACAGCGCTGAAAGCTGAAAATTGGTCTGGGCAGGAGGGGGGTTTAAGTGCCCAGTAAGCAAGTGGTTAAAGGTTCCTCCCTATTATTCCAGTGGTTATAAGGGTGTCATACCCTCATTATGAATTTATAAATTATTATATGTAGTGGTGATTGCAATAAAGGAGTGGGAACACATACAGTATGAACCACATATTGTAGCGGGAAGAGTGGGACTTCAAGGTGGAAAGAAACTGTCAGGAACTAGAAGAAAATCTAGCCCCTGAGAGGCTTTAACCCTTTCATGCCTAAGCCTATTTCTGGCATTTGTTGCTTACAAGTTAAAATCTGTATTTTTTGCTAGAAAATGACTTAGAACCCCCGAGCATTATATTTATTTTTTTAGTAGCAGAGACCCTAGAAAATAAAATGGCGATAGTTGCAAATTTTTTTATGTCATATATATATATATATATATATATATATATATATATATATATATATATATTGTATATGGTATATTGTCTCATACTATGGTGTGCTCTGTGTTGGGTCATTTGGGGTGTGGTTGTATTCCATTGGTCTATTGTGTCTGTCTGCCTTGGGTATTATTAGATGTGTATGTAGATTAGCTGTGGGAGGGGGCGAATTCCTCCAACAGCTTTCCCTGCTGATTGGATAGTCTACTGAGGAGAAGTTTGAATATCTCTGTGTACCTGTGTTTCAAAAAACAGTTCCATGTTGCAGTTTTGTAACTGAGCTAGTCTTGCCTGGTTCTTACAATATATGGGCTGTAATATCTGATACCTGGAGTTCCAGACTGGAGGAAGCAGTGTGCTGATGGAAGCACTCAAGCGGAGTGTAGGATCTTCCGTTACATTGATCAGACTTGGGTTCTCGGTCACCCTGTGCCCCTATTAGAGACACAGGGTGACTTAGACATAGGAGGTGCATGGGGAGCTGAAACAAGGGTTTCCCAAACCTCCCCAAGGGATTCTGGGTTCCACGGGCCCCCTCGCCCAAAGTGACTCCCGTCACAGCGACAAACTACGGTACTTAAAAATCTCCAAAGGCGACGCTTAAAAAATTTCTACAGGTTACCAATTTAGAGTTACAGGGGAGATCTTGCACTAGAATTATTGCTCTCACTCTAACGATCGTGGTGATACCTCAAATGTGTGGTTTGAACACTATTTACATTTGCGGTGCGACTTACGTATGCATTCTCTTCTGCGCGCGAGCACGGTGGGACGAAATGTAAACATCTCTTGTGACAGTAATAGTCAGTGACAGGTACTCCTTATTAAGGGGGTTGAATCGCGCTAGAACAAATTGGTGATCATACGTATCATCACCAAACCAAATATTAAGAACTAAGTGAAGAGTTCCCCTTTAGTGTATACATAATATACAAAACACATGTCAAATTAATAATCAGTCCAAAAATTAAATGTTCAAAGTGATAATTAAAAGTCCATTTATAAAAAATGAATCACCCAAGTGATATGAAAGTATCTTAAAAAAGTTCCAAAAAACATAAAAACATAAGTTCTTGCTGTGAGAAAAAAGAAGCATGCTTGTTCCACCACCGTGAAATCAGACTGGTCGCTTACCAGAAACTCATGATCCCCCGTCGAGGAGGATCAGAGAAAGCTGTTTGTTAATGCTGCTTTGAACCACGACCAATGGATCGGAGACTTTATACCGAGATGGGACATCAAAGACTGCAGGGTCAGGCTCAAGATGTTCACACTGACAGGTACTCAGACATCAGCCCACAGCATTGCGGATATGGTCATAGAAGGAAAAAAAGGCTCCATATAGTGTAAAATCATTAATTTTATTGGATAAGTAAAAGGTTAAACTCACATGTTAGTAGACAATAATAGGCATGTAGTGTAGTCTGGAGCGCCGGCCAGAAGCTCACAGACAGCCCGTCCTACTGGAAACAACAGCAGCAGTGGGAGGTGATGAAAACACGTTGCTCTGCCCTACGCGAAACGCCTCGTGTTAACCAGGGGAACCGACTTGATCTCCCCTCCTCACCCCCCGGCCCCCCGTATTTTCCACCAGGCACTCTTGTTGCCTATCTCTACCTCCTCGCCCCTTTTCGTCAAATGTTTTTTCTGTGTTTAAACTATCAGCCTAGCATGCTCCTCCGAGTAGAAAAATTCACGCCAATAGTACCATTTCTTAAGGAATTTTTCACTGTTTCCTTTGTCTGTTGCTATCAAGTCCTCCATTTTATAAATGTCGGCGATTTTCTTTAGCCACATCGCCACAGCTGGGGGTTCCGTTTGCTTCCAGAGCAGAGGGATACAACTTTTTGCTGCTGTGCTCAACAGAGGCAAAATCGACTTCCTGTAAGTTTTGCTCGGGATTTCACGATGATGTAATAAAAAGAATTCTGGGCTCTTGGGTAGCTCCCTGTCCGTGAACTTTTGGACAATTCTATGGACCTCAGACCAAAAGGATGTCAAACGTTTGCAAGACCAGAAGATATGTAGAAGGGTACCCACCTCCTCTCCACATCTCCAACAGAGATCCGAGCTCTGGGGGAACATCCGGTGCAGCCTAACTGGGGTGTAATACCATTGAGACAGTATTTTAAATCCCGCTTCCTGATGGTTTGAGCAAATTGAGGTTTTGAAAGTGAAAAAAAGTACTCTCTCCACTTGCTTCTCGGTAAGCTGTATGCCCAGGTCTCGTTCCCATCTGATTATGAATGGGGGTTTATAGCCTGTGGGAGTTGAGAGCAAGAGTTGGTATGTAAGCGAGATGGTGTGTCGCATTGGTTCCTGCTCTAGGCTTATTTGCTCAAATGGTGTCAGGGGTCTCAGATACAGTGTCGGTGGATTTTGTGCTTTAATAAAGTGAGCTAATTGTATTTTTTGCCAGAAGAAAAGGCAGGCTAAGAGTGGGTCATCCATAATAGCTTTCCTAGACAACCACTGTCCATTCAGTATGAAGTGTCGGAGTTGACTCCTGTCACTGACTTTCAGCTCCTGAAAACTGTTGTCTTGACACCCCGGCCTAAAGTCCGGGTTCCCAATTACCGGGGTGAGAGGGGAGGGGGCAGGTGCAATCGAATATTCTCGATTGGTCTTCTGAGTTATACGCCAAGTCTCTCCTACCGTAGGATGATTAGCTACGTGAGCTGGTATGTTTTTCTGACACCAGGGTAAGCCCTTTAACTCTAACCCCTAGAGAATTTGCTCTATTTGAATCCATTGTTTAAGTTTTTCATGTTTGCACCGATCTAAAATTCTCGACCAGTGGCACGCGGCGTGGTACAGACTCACATCCGGGAGGCCAATGCCTCCTGACGTTTTAGGTAGCCTTAGAATGGCCTGCGCCAACCTCGGATGTTTCTGGGCCCAAATGAACCTACCTATAGTACGGTTTATAGATCGTAAGAAGGCATTTGGAACCTTGACGGGAAGGGTCTGGAGGTAATATAATAAACGTGGCATGATGTTCATTTTTATTATGCTACACCTACCGAACCAAGAGAACATGCCTGATTGCCATTTCAGTAGATCCTTTTTAATGTCTGATAGTAGTGGGGGAAAGTTAATTGTGAAAATGTCTTCCACATTACTCGGTAGGCGGATGCCTAAATATGTAATGTACGACCCCGCCCACTTAATGGGGAAGTCTAGTCTTAAAAGGTTAAGCAGGGAATCTGACATGGATATATTTAATGCTTCCGACTTTTGGATGTTTACTTTGAAAGCCGATAAGGTGCCATAGGTCCGTAATTCTGCCATTAAATTAGGTATAGAGACCAAGGGATTCGTTATGAAAAAAAGTAAGTCATCGGCAAAAGCTGCCGTTTTAGGGGCTAGGGACTCACTTAAATGAACTCCCGATATGTTAGGATTGTCTCTAACTGTGCGGAGGAAGGGTTCTAGGGATAATATGAAAATTAGTGGGGACAGGGGGCACCCCTGTCTTGTCCCATTGGAGATATCAAAGGGGGAGGAAAGCTGGCCATTGACTTTCACTTTTGCTGAGGGCATGGAGTAGATGGCATGTATCCAATTCATCATCCGAGTCCCCAAACCTATCTGGTGTAGCGTCTCAAATATGAAGGGCCAGTTCACCCTATCGAACGCCTTTTCAGCGTCGGTAGAGAGAAGTAGCAACGGGGTTTTCCGTATTCTGGCTGCGTGGATAAGATCGATTGCCTTTATGGTGTTATCCCTCGCCTCTCTAGAGGGTGCGAAGCCTACCTGGTCTAAATGGACCAGCGAAGGAATTAATTCTGACAACCTCATGGAGAGTACTTTAGTGAAGATCTTTAGATCAATGTTGAGGAGTGAAATTGGTCTATAGTTTTGACACAATAAAGGGTCCTTGCCCTCCTTGGGGATTACTGAGACGAAAGCCCGTAGGGTATCTTCTGGGGGAAGTGCCCCCTCTCCGGCATTGTTGTAAGCCGCTAGGAAATGTGGTGTCAGAATATTGCTAAAAGTCTTAAAATACGTCAGCGTGTATCCATCGGGGCCTGGGGCCTTGCCCGTTTGCATACGTGCTATGGCTATCGATACCTCTTCTCCCGTCAACGGCTCATCCAAGGTCTTTAAGACCTCTTCAGGTAGCCGAGGAAGGCCAGATTTCTGAATGTATGCCCTTATTGCTTCCCGTTCACGGGATTTCTCGAGTCCCGAGGAGGGGCGTTTAATATTGTATAATGCGGTATAGTAGTTACGGAACTGTTCCAATATTCCCTCTGTAGTGTGCACTTTGGAACCATCTTCTGCCTTCAGTTTGGGGATAAAGGCTTGTGCCCGCTGGGTTTTCAAGGCCCTTGCTAACAGCTTGCCACACTTGTTACTGTGTTCATAAAAAGTGCGTTTGCACTTTGCTATGACTGCCTTAGCCCTGTCTAATGCCAGGGATCCCAATTGACCCCTGAGGAACGTAAGCTCCCGCAGTGTCTGTATAGCTCGTGATTGTTTGTGGGTAGATTCCAGACTCCTGATTTTCCCCAATAGGTCGAGAATTTGCTGAGCTCTCGCCTTCTTGAGACGTGTACCTATTTTTATCAAGATCCCCCTAATGGTGCATTTGTGGGCTTCCCACACCAGCAAGGGAGCGCACTCCCCTTCTGCGTTTGTTGAGAAAAAATTCCTCATTTCTCTCGCCACTTCCTCAATCACCTCCGGTGACTGAATCAGTGAGTCATTGAGCTTCCACTGCCATTGCTTGGGTCTATGGGGTAGTAAATCTATGTCTACAAACACCGGGGCGTGGTCCGAAAAGGTGATGGAACCTATGGATGCGGACCGCACTCTAGATAGAAGAGATTGGGGCAACAGAAACATATCGATTCTGGTATATGAATCGTGAGGGTTTGAATAAAAGGTAAAGTCCTTCTGGGTCGGATGCAGTATCCTCCAGACATCTACCAGGTGAAAAGCATAGAAGTTCTTTTTTAGGCGTTTGAGTGCTGCATATGAGAGTTGGGAAGATTGCCTAGAGGTGTCTAATGAAGGGTCCATGGCAAAATTGAGGTCTCCTCCCAAGATCACCTCGCCTTCAGTGAAGTCAAATAATTTGGTCAAAATGGGTTCCAAGAATTCCACCTGGCCAGTGTTGGGGAGATACAGGTTCACCAAGGTTACCTGGGAGCCACCCAATACCCCTTTCACAAACAGAGCCCAGCCCTCCTTATCATTCCAAGTATCGTGGAGCGTCCACGGTATCGTGGAACGTATCAATATGCTGACTCCCTTGGACTTGGAATCAACGGAACACCCGTGATAGACAATTGGGAAATATCGGTCATTTAATTTCGGGATACTATTGGCACGAAAATGAGTCTCCTGGAGGAAGCATATGTGGGCTTTTGCATGACGTATGTTAGATAACACCACGGACCTTTTCTCGGGGGTGTTAAGCCCCTTTGTGTTGATGGACATCAACTTAATAGACTCCATTGTACTTAATGAACCAACTGGATCGGGGCGAGGGCAAGGGCGGACCGGAGGGGCGAGGGGGGAGGAAGAGAGAGAAAAGAAAAGAAAAAAAAAAAAGAAGAGGGGGGGGAGGAGGGGTAAACAGGGGAGGAAGTAGAGAAGAAGAGAAAGGGCTAGTAGAGGATGAAGTAAGAAGAAGAAGCAGAGAGAAAAATGGACGAGTTACTTAATTGTCAGTGAACTCGCGTATCTAATGCGCTCTAGGCGCAGAAGAGACTTAGTCTCAATACACCCGTGGAGCTACCAATCAGAGCTCCAGAGGAGAGGGGTGTCTACCTATGTGGGGTTGTGGCTGCACAAGACGGGATCAAGAGCTCCCTCTCCAGACCCACCACCAAGATAACATACTGTAAGAACACACCAAAAATATCAAACAAACGTAAAGGCAGCAAATAAGATGAACAACTTGGCTTATACAACAGGAATTAACTGTGTCTAAGAAGTACCCACTCCTAACAGGATCCACCACCCCTGTCCCACCTCCCTTCCACTGCATGGATATTCAGAACCCAGTTGATCTCTAAAAACTTCCCTAGTAGCTATCTAGAGGGCGAGTGTGCAACATCAGAAGCCTTACTTACATATTACTACTATTACATGAAGACATATTTATACAATTGGATTAACACAGAGTGTGACTTAACACCAGGAGCTCAGAATCCTATCAAAGCCAACTTAAACCGCACGGTCCGAAACCCCCGCTCCGAAGGCAGAGTGTCCTCTCCCTGCGCGTCGGTGGGGGCCACGAACCCGACCCAGTCATGTTTGGGCTCCACGTGACCCTTCCCCCGCTGCCCAGGAGGCAATAAGCCGAGATAGACCGCCGCTCTTCGGGTCCCATACTGCCACCCCCCCAACCTGGTCAACCTCCTCCATAACTCCCTCCCACCTCCCCCCCGCCACCACCCACAATAATGCTTTAGACCATGTCATGTTCTACAGCCCAGTTCCTGTGACAGAGACCGGGCTGTATCTACGCAAATACCAGAGAGAAAAAACCTTGAGACCTAAAACAAAACACAAAAGGGTTGTGCTAAATTAAATGAAGGTCCTGGGAAGTTTACCCACAATGTGTAGTGTTGGTTTCCGTATACTTCTTTGTAAGTGTTCGGTTAGGGTGACTCATATCCTCACAAGCGTTAGGTTGATCTCCTCTGGCATTGTTTCCACCATGTTTGGCAGCTGTTTTTAATCACCTGCATGACCTCCCGCAGAGGATCGCATAGCATCTAGCCCCAAATGTTCTGGGACGAGAGGAGTCATACATGTAATCCGCAAAATAGGGACTCACTGAGAGGGCAGAGCAAACAGGCAGAGGGAGTCACTCGGAGGGTAACAAACAGAACTAAACAAAGAGAGAAAAAATAAAAATAGAAAGGGGGGGTGGTAGCGGGGGGGACAGCTCCTCAATCAGATCCATACACTTCAGGCTTGTTAATAAAGACCCAGTTCCATGCATCCAAGAGGGTCGACATCCTGTCACTTACTTAAGGATAGTGTGGGGTCTCAGGGTTCCAGGTCACCCCTTCCCAGGGGAGTGGGTTCTCTCTGACGACGCCTTGCGGAGCGGCGGGGAAGCCCCCCCTGGACGATCTGGGAGGCAGGCCAAGGATCAATTTTTGGCAGAGGCCCCAGCCAATTCCTCGGCGGAATCGGCTCCATGTTCAAAAAAGTAAAGAGTTCAGGAAGCTCTGAATGGCGCCGGAGGGTGAAATAATCTGCGCCTTTTAGAATGGTCAGTTGCACCAGGAATCCCCACCGATATGTTAGCTCTGCTCTGTTTAATCTCTCCAGCAGGGGTTTGAGCATAGATCTTCTCCACAATGTGGCTCTGGAAATATCTGGGAAAATTGCTATTTGCGCTCCATCAAAGTCCACCGACCCTTTGAGACGTGTCGCCCGCATAATCTGCTCCTTGTGGCTATAACGGTGTAGACGGCACAACACGTCGCGTGGTCTGTCTGCATCTGCCGGTCTAGGACCGAGCGCCCTGTGGACTCTATCGAATTCCGGGGAAGCTGGTAAGTCCCCGTCAAGTATGGTGTGTATGATAGCTCTCACTGTTGCTAACAGGTCCTCCTGACCGGTGGCTTCTGGAATCCCTCGGAACCTTAGATTCTGCCTGCGGCTTCGGTTCTCTAAATCTTCGGCATGCAGTTGTACTTCTGCAAGTTGTTCTTGGTGTCTTTGCTGGGCTCTCTCCAGCTGTGTAACACGGATCTCTAGCGATCCCACCGAAGCCTCCTCTCTTGTCAGTCTGTCATCAATCACTTGTACCTCCGCACGGATCTCCTGTAGATCTCTATGGTGCTGCTCCTCCACTCTCATCACCAGCGCCTCCATGTCCGCCTTGGTGGGGAGGGCCTCCATGTCTGCTTTGGTCGGGAGTGCCTTCAACAGGGCTCGTATGTCCGAATCCTCTCCTGAGTTCCGTGCAGAGGGGCTGGTTCCCATCTGACTGCTCATGGATGGGTTTAATAAGGCTGGGATCCCTGTCAGGGGCTGCGGGCTTGACTGCTGCGGGGATGCCATTCCGCCTGTGGAGGAAGATGGACGGGTCCCGCCACGTGTTGGAACCGTGTAGGCCTCCGGGCTTTCATTAAGCTTTTCTCTGAGAAAACGATCTATCTGTGAAGCCGGATTTGTCCTGGAAGATCCCCTGTGCTTGCCTTTCTTCCAAAAGCTCATGGCCAAAAAAAACGGTGTTGAAATGATAGCATAACTGCCTTTGTAGTGAGTCTGGAGTCAGGAGCTCAAGCACTAAGCGTCCTCACTCCGCCATGTCCAGGCCACGCCCCTTTAATTATCAATTTGAACATTTAATTTTTGGATTGATTATTTATTTGACATGTGTTTTGTATATTAATCATACACTAAAGGGGAACTCTTCACTTAGTTCTTAATATTTGGTTTGGTGATGATACGTATGATCACCAATCTGTTCCAGCGCGATTCAACCCCCTTTTTTTTCTTATTTAATTCCACTGTGTTTGTGTTATATAGATGAATCGCAGCTGCAATTGTTATTGTTTATGTATTTCACCATAGCGCAGTTATTCTCCCCATTTTTTCTAACTCCTTATTGAGGGATCTGGGGTCTATAAAACCACAAATCCTTCCTTTGCACTTAAAAGGATCCAAATTGCCAAAATTGGTGTTTTGGAATACTAAGGTTTTTTTTTTTTTTTTAAATTGGTGCCATTGGCAGCTGAGTAAACCGGAAGTGATGTCATGACATCTCTCCCGGGTTACTAGATCGGAGATCCGATCGAAGTCGATTCCGGCTTCATTCGGGTCTTCGGCCAGCCGCCCGACGTGTGGGCTGGTCGCTTGGGCCACCCGGTGGGACGGGAGAGCCGCAGAAGGCGGTGGGAGGTGTGTGTGTGTGTGTGTGTGTGTGTGTGTGGGGGGGGTGTCCCATCCTGCTCCTTAAGATGATCAGTTGTTATCACTAGAAAGCCAACCGCTGGCACTAGAAAACGGTACCAGGTATAACCCCTTCAAGCCAACAATGCATATTTGCGTACGATCAGCGTGGAGGGGTTAAAAGTAAGACACTCCACCTTTCACTTTATTTGCTCTTGTTCTGCAGTAAGTGATGGTACATTAGGGGAGCTAAGATGCATTATATGTAGAAGAGCCAAAGAGAGACCCATATGTTCCTATAAACATCTAGAATGTAAATACACAGGGAACTTGCCATCTCACCATTAAATGTAAACACATCCATTACCATCTTCCCTTTTCTCTCAATGGCGGTCCATTCCAGCAAAGTAGGGGCATGTGAGCGAAATATGCCAAGGTTATTTTGCTTGGCACGAAGTAATTTGTTCTGGCATATGGCTCTATACCCTTCAAAGCCTTGATCAGAGACGTACCTGCACCAGAGATATAGCGGTATATTAAAGAATGTGGATGGATCAGAACCAGTAAAAATGTTGTACACTGCTTGATCAAATGACATACTTCAGCAGTGGCCTCTCTAGAGTAGGTGAAGGGATAATACAGCTGAGCAGACCAGAAAGAAGCAGCCCTGCCCTTTGGCTCTGTTCCTCATTGCTGTTCTGCACTGTCAGACTTGCTGCTTGACAAAGAAGTTCATCTTTAAGTGATGGCTGCCTCAGGCAGCGTTCCACAATGTAGTTACCCATAATCCTTTGCTGCCAAGGGGGCATTGTGGTGTTACCCATGAACCGCAAGGCCTATCACAAACACAGTTAAGTTTTAGGTAATTTATCAGATATAACACCAAAAACTGTATAATAATCAAATAGTCTCTCACCAATTTGTACAATTCCAGAGCAACTCCATGATCATTCTGTGTTAAACGAGTCAGGGGGTCCTGCAATGGCTGACCCAATGGTGGAAGAACAGGATTCTGGGAGGGCATATATTTAAAAACATAGGATTAAAACAAGACTATATTTATATACAATGACAAAGCTACAGCAAATTGGTAATGTATTAACTTGCCACATTACTGTGTACCCAAAGGTATTTATCTTAATACAAAATAATAAATTAACCAGTATAAGAAAAAAAATTATAAAAGAAAACATACCTTAAAATAGGAACGAATAAAGATAGATAATGGATAGTTGTTTATATCCTGAGGAAGCGAAAGTGAAGTCTGAACCTTGATCTGTGGTGGAGGCACCTCTGTGATCCCTATGCCTTGGGCATGGTTCTTTACTGTGGCATAAAAAGCATGTCAAATCATAATGGCATAGTCAAATGTTATAAAACACAAACAAATCCAAGTAGGCAGTACAAAACCTATAATATATATATATATATATATATATATATATATATATATATATATATATATATATATATATATATATATACAGTTATACAGTATCTTACAAAAGTGAGTACACCCCTCACATTTTTGTAAATATTTTATTATATCTTTTCACGTGACAACACTGAAGAAATGATACTTGGCTACAATGTAAAGTAGTGAGTGTACAGCTTGTATAGCAGTGTAAATTTGCTGTTCCCTCAAAATAACTCAACACACAGCCATTAATGTCTAAACCACTGGCAACAAAAGTGAGTACACCCCTAAGTGAAAATGTCCAAATTGGGCCCAGTTAGCCATTTTCCCTCCCCGTGTCATGTGACTCGTTAGTGTTACAAGGTTTCAGGTGTGAATGGGGAGCAGGTGTGTTAAATTTGGTGTTATCGCTCTCAATCTCTCATACTGATCACTGGAAGTTCAACATGGACCATCACGGTAAAGAACTCTTTGAGGATCTGAAAAAAAGAAATGTTGCTCTACATAAAGATGGCCTAGGCCAGTGATGGCGAATCTTGGCACCCCAGATGTTTTGGAACTACATTTCCCATGATGCTCAAATACACTGCAGAATGCATGAGCATCATGGGAAATGTAGTTCCAAAACATCTGGGGTGCCAAGGTTCGCCATCACTGGCCTAGGCTATAAGAAAAATTGCAAAGACACTGAAACTGAGCTGCAGCATGGTGGCCAAGACCATACAGCGGTTTAACATGACAGGTTGCACTCAGAACAGGCCTCGCCATGGTCGACCAAAATAGTTGAGTGCACATGCTCAGCATCATATCCAGAGGTTGTCTTTGGGAAATAGACGTATGAGTGCTGCCAGCATTGCTGCAGAGGTTGAAGGGGTGGAGGGTCAGCCTGTCAGTGCTCAGACCATATGCCGCACACTGCATCAAATTGGTCTGTATGGCTGTCGTCCCATAAGAAAGCCTCTTCTAAAGATGATGCATAAGAAATCCCACAAACATTTTGCTGAAGACAAGCAAACTAAGGACATGGATTACTGCAACCATGTCCTCTGGTCTGATGAGATCAAGATAAACTTATTTGGTTCAGATGGTGTCAAGCGTGTGTGGCGGCAACCAGGTGAGGAGTACAAAGACAAGTCTGTCTTGCCTACAGTCAAGCATGGTGGTGGGAGTGTCATGGTCTGGGGCTGCACGAGTGCTTCCGGCACTGGGGGGCTACAGTTCATTGAGGGAACCATGACTAACAACATGTACTGTGACATACTGAAGCAGAGCATGATCCCCTCCCTTCGGAGACTGGGCCGCAGGGCAGTATTCCAAAATAATAACGACCCCAAACTCACCTCCAAGACGACCACTGTCTTGCTAAAGAGGCTGAGGGTAAAGATGATGGACTGGCCAAGCATGTCTCCAGACCTAAATCCTATTGAACATTTGTGGGGCATCCTCAAATGGAAGGTGGAAGAGCGCAAGGTCTCTAACATCCACCAGCTCTGTGATGTCATCATGGAGGAGTGGAAGAGGACTCCAGTGGCAACCTGTGAAGCTCTGGTGAACTCCATGCCCAAGAAGGTTAAGGCAGTGCTGGAAAATAATGGTGGCCACACAAAATATTGACACTTTGGGCCTAATTTGGACATTTTCACTTAGGGGTGTACTCACTTTTGTTGCCAGTGCTTTAGACATTAATGGCTGTGTGTTGAGTTATTTTGAGGGGACAACAAATTTACACTGTTATACAAGATTTACACTCACTACTTTACATTGGAGCAAAGTGTAATTTCTTCAGTGTTGTCACATGAAAAGATGTAATAAAAAATTTACAAAAATGTGAGGGGTTGAGGTCAGGACTTTGTGCAGGCCAGTCAAGTTCCTCCACCCCAAAGCCGGTCATTCATGTCTTTATGGACCTTGCTTTGTGCACTAGTCCAAATCATTTGGTGGAAGGGGATTATGGTGTGGGGTTGTTTTTAAGGAGTTGAGCTTGGCCCCTTAGTTCCTGTGAAGGGAACTCTTAAGGCGTCAGCATACCAAGACATTTTGGACAATTTCATGCTCCCAACTTTGTGGGAACAAGTTTGGCCCCTTCATGACTGTGCACCAGTGCACAAGGTCCATAAAGATATGGATGAGCGAGTTTGGGGTGTAGGAACTTGACTGGCCTGTACAGAGTCCTGATCTCAACCCGATAGAACACCTTTAGGATGAATTAGAGTGAAGATTGCGAGTCAGGACTTCTTGTCCATCATCAGTGTCTGACCTCACAAATGCACTTCTGGAAGAATGGTCAAACATTTCCATAGTTACATAGTAGGTGAGGTTGAAAAAAGACACAAGTCCATCAAGTCCAACCTATGTGTGTGATTATGTGTCAGTATTACATTGTATATCCCTGTATGTTTCGGTCATTCAGGTGATTATCTAATAGTTTCTTGAAGCTATCAATGCTCCCCGCTGAGACCACCGCCTGTGGAAGGGAATTCCACATCCTTGCCACTCTTACAGTAAAGAACCCTCTACGTAGTTTAAGGTTAAACCTCTTTTCTTCTAATTGTAATGAGTGGCCACGAGTCTTATTAAACTCTCTTCTGCGAAAAAGTTTTATCCCTATTGTGGGGTCACCAGTCCGGTATTTGTAAATTGAAATCATATCCCCTCTCAAGCGTCTCTTCTCCAGAGAGAATAAGTTCAGTGCTCGCAACCTTTCCTCATAACTAAGATCCTCCAGACCCTTTATTAGCTTTGTTGCCCTTCTTTGTACTCACTCCATTTCCAGTACATCCTTCCTGAGGACTGGTGCCCATAACTGGACAGCATACTCCAGGTGCGGCCAGACCAGAGTCTTGTAGAGTGGGAGAATTATCGTTTTATCTCTGGAGTTGATCCCCTTTTTAATGCATGCCAATATTCTGTTTGCTTTATTAGCAGCAGCTTGGCATTGCATGCCATTGCTGAGCCTGTCATCTACTAGGACCCCCAGGTCCTTTTCCATCCTAGATTCCCCCAGAGGTTCTCCCCCCAGTGTATAGATTACATTCATATTTTTGCCACCCAAATGCATTATTTTACATTTTTCTACATTGAACCTCATTTGCCATGTAGTCACCCACCCCATTAATTTGTTCAGGTCTTTTTGCAAGGTTTCCACATCCTGCGGAGAAGTTATTGCCCTGCTTAGCTTAGTATCGTCTGCAAATACAGAGATTGAACTGTTTATCCCATCCTCCAGGTCGTTTATAAACAAATTAAGACACTCCTAAACCTTGTGGGCAGCCTTCCCAGAAGAGTTGAAGCTGTTATAGCTGCAAAGGGTGGACCAACTTAATATTGAACCCTATGGATTAAGACTGGAATGCCATTAATGTTTATGTGCGTGTAAAGGCAGGTGTCCCAATACTTTTGACAATATAGTGTATATGCTCACTGCATTCTTACAGCCCCATCATAAGGGATAAACGCTGCTGTCCTGGGTTGCATTTTAGCCAGTGCAGGATTGTTGATTTTTTTTACAAATGCAAAATACAACACTGCTTGAAAGATTTTCCAGTAATTGTGATTTTATATTGATTTTATGTTTTCTGCTTGTGTTATTATAGCACCTTGTATAAGCAGCATACTTCTACCTGTACTTGTGTTTTTTACTTTCACTTGTTTAAAATAGCACTTCATCTGTACCTGTATTAGTCGTCTAGAGATAATTGCTTTCATAGAAAGGGAAAAGGTAACAGAAGGGAGCATAAATGAGCAGAGAACAATTTTAGGGCCCATTTACACCAAAAACTGCACATAACTGTGCGTTTTTGACTGCATGTTTACGTGTGCGTAAATGCGTTTTGTGCTGCGTTTGCAGTGCATTTTTCTATACGTTTTTGGTCCTGGCTTTCTTGGCTTAATGGGGCGTGATGTGGAGCAGGTGCAGTGCGTTTCAAGCACGTTTGTAGCACGTTCCCTGCATTTGTGGTGCAAAAGAAAATGCAGTATGCTCAACTTTTTTTTTTAACTGTGCTGAACGGCACTGCAATGATGTGAACTGTGCCCATAGGATTACCTGGATTTTGGGCTGTCTATACAGTTAGAGTGCTGTCTGAAATGCATCCAACTGCAGCCAACTGCGTTCAGTGTGAAAGGGCCCTTATTCTACCCTAAGCACAAAAATGTTTACCCATTAAAATCAGTCACACTTGTGCTTTCGTTATCCTACTTGAACGAATATAATGAGCTGTATCATCTCTTAGGCTTGAATAAAGAGAATCAACAGCCACTGGCTTAATATCCTAATTTCAATACCTACAGCAGAAGTGCTTTTCTTCATGTACAATTCAATTACAATGCAAAAGTGGCTTGATACTGTTGTGGAAATTTTATTAATGTATGTTGTCAGATGCCCCCCAGTGACTGTTTTGCTATAATACGCTCATGCAAGGGTATTTGCACATACAGACGCTGGTGGAAGACCATTGGATGCGGAAGCCTTCCTGTGGACGCGGCAGATCTGTTTGCTCTTTTAAGGATGTTTGTGGGGGCGTGGCCAAGACAGGCATGTGAGAAGACGTGGGTCTCACAGCTCCTCCACAGCACAGTGTATTGATCCTCTCCCAGCAGTGATTCGAAGCTGAGAAACGGCTTTCCAGCTGGCTACCGATCGGGGCAACATCCCGGACCACCCGCCGGCCCTCTGTACCCGGGGAAAAACAAAGAAAAAGGAGGATTTCATGCAGTTGGAAATCCAAGACGGCGCCGCCGCGGCCCTGGCACAGAGCACGCCGAGAGGAGCAGAGGCATCTAAGGTTGGATCACAATAAGAAGGTGCAGAAGACACAGGGTAAGGAGTACCCGCGGGACATGCTTTATTATTAGGCATGTGCAATTTGTTTCATTCCGAATTTGTTTTTTAACGAATTTCGACAAATTCGTTAATTCGGGAATATCCGAATTAACGAAAACCTGTTTAACGAATTTTTCCGAATATTCGTAAATTCGATAAAATTGGACATTCGTAAATTCGGGCATTCGTACATTCGCAATTTACGGATGTACATTCGTACATTCGTACATTAGTGAATTCGTAAATTTGTAAATTCGAAAATTCGGAAATAATAGGTAACTAATAATAATTTAACTATTAGTAATTACTAGTAACTATTAAATTATAGGTATTGTAATTTCCTTTCAAATTTGGCTGTTAGTGAACACTACAATACATACAAATTTATCTGAAGTTATGAATGATCTGAAAAAAACGGAATGGAACGTAATGAATTAATAATAATAAATAACAATAATAATAATAACAACATTTTAATATTGTTATTTATTATTCATTTGTTCCATTCCATTTGTTTAGATGCAGCATTCGTTTTGGATAATTCGTAACTTCGGATAAATTTGTATTTGTTACGTTCACTGACAGTCAAATTTGAAAGGAAATTACAATACCTATAATTTAATAGTTAGTTACTATTTCAGATTTTTGAATTTTCGGGTTTTTGGATTTTCAAACTTCGAATTTACAAATTTCCAAATTTTCTAATTTACAAATGTACGATTTTACGAATTTACGAATGTACGAATTTACGAATGTACAAATGTAAAAATGTACGAATGTACGAATGAACGAATGAATGAATGTTCAAATTTACGAATGAACGAATGTACGAATGAACGCATTTACGAATTTACGAATGAACGAATTTACGAATCGCGATCATAACGAATGACCCGAAAAACGAAAAAAATAATAAACTAATGAAACGAAAACGAAAATGAACGAATTTTTTGGCTGTGCACATGTCTATTTATTATGCCCAAAAACTGGGGGGGCCCCTGAATCAGAATGCTAGAGGAAGTCCCGCTCAGCCCCACATGGCACCACAGGGCTCAGCTGCACAGGGCTCACAGTGCCATGAGGCAGGAGAGAAGGAGGGACAAGGAGAGCAGTATTATGCAGCCGAGCACTCCCCTGCACACAGACACAGAAGCTGAGGACGCTGAGCAGCCAACTTTGGCCGAGATTTGGAGAGTGGTGCATGTCTGCACAGCCTCTGTAAATACTCTCAAGGAACAGTTTGGGGGATTGAGAGAAGATGTTTCCTTGCTGCGACAGGATTTGCAAAAAATCCAGGAACGTACGACCGCAGTGGAAAGCAGGGTGAGTGAGGTTGAAGATAAACTACCCCCAGTTGCTCGGGAGGCCCATGCAGCACATCAGCTTGCTAAAGATACCTACAACAGAGCAGATGACATCGAAAACCGTCTGAGACGGAATAATGTGCGCATCGTGGGGTTACCAGAGAAAACAGAGGGGAGAGACCCTACCACCTTTTTTGAGGGATGGCTGCAGGAGATATTTGGAAAGGAGGTCTTTTCCCCGTTCTTCACCGTCGAGAGGGCTCATCGCACACCGGGCCGTCCGCCACAACCAGGTGCCCCCCCCCAGGCCAATCCTTGCCCGTCTTTTACATTACAGAGATAGGGAGGCAGTACTGAGACAAGCCAGGGAGAAAGCTAATGTGCAGGTGAATGGAGTCCGAGTATCCTTCTATCCGGACTTTTCTGCGGAGGTGCAGCGGCGCTGGGCCAAGTTTTCAGATGTGAAAAGGCGTCTAAGATCTTTGCAGCTTCCTTACGCCATGCTGTACCTTGCTAAGTTGAAGGTTACTGCTAATCGTCAAACCCACTTTTTTTAATCTGCTCAGGATGCTGCTCTTTGGCTGGATCGTAATGAGCAGGCTCTACGCCACAGAGGTGGAGAGGAAGATGGTGATTGATTTGTTCATTGATGCAGCTAGTCGTATGATGATCAACGGATATATTAGATGTACCGGCAAGTTTTATTTGGAAAGCTTACCTTATGTTCACTTTTTGCCACTTTTTGTTACCCCCCCCCCCCCCCCTTTTTCTTTTGTAAAAAATTTCTTTTTTTTTTCCATTTTCTATTTTTGGCATAAAGTGCTACCGTTTGTTTTTGATCCTGGCGGATAAATTTTGGACAGAAGGGGAAACATGTGCCTTGTTCTGCTGGGAGACATAATACTACCATGTGAACCTTGAGCTATCTTGTAAAGTTGCAAGAAGAATGCGATCTTTCCACGAGAGATGTGGAGCAAAAATGCTTAATCAGTTTTTGATCCACGTTGGATCATTTGGGCTTGTCCTGTTGACAGCCTGGACTCATGTTTGGTTTCTATGTTTAACCCTTTACACCCACAGGCTTCGATTGAAAGACATTAAGTTCTGGACTTGGTATTCTGCTAATTATGGCATGTTGGTTGCGCCTAGATTATGGCTCACAGCTAATATCTTATGTGGCGGGGTAACCCGGCTGATATTAGATTGGCCCAATGTCCCCATAGGGGGATATCTCAACATGGTATATTTACTGCGTAGTCTGTTTTTGCTATACTGTTCTGTTGGCACCCTGCTGTTCCTGGATATCATATTTTCTAATGGCTAAGGTCCATGTGGTGTCTTGGAATATTAGGGGGCTAGGTTCCCCGCTTAAACGCATGATGATCTCCAGCTGTTTGAAAAAGTTTCACCCAGCCATATTGTGTCTCCAGGAAACACACTTGACTCCAGAAACTCAAAACTGCTTAAAGTATTCCTGGGCGGGGAAGGTGTATCATTCCACACACACCTCCTTCTCTAGGGGGGTGAGTGTGTTGGTGCACAGTGCCATAGATTTCCAGGAGTTTGACACATGCATAGACTCAGAGGGGCGATATATTTTTTTGCATTGTCGCATAGGGTTGCTACACTGTATTTTGGCATGTATATACATTCCTCCTCCATTCACGGTGGGGGTGCTTCGGACGCTGCTGACATATATGGTGGGCAGGCCGGACCTGCCGTTATTGATAGTTGGAGATTTCAATTGCTGGTTGAATCCCTCCATGGACAGGCACCCGAGTGTAAGGGGGTCTGCCTCATCGAGGGAGTCGCCATTGCTTAGATTACTAAATGAGGTGGGCTGGGTGGATGTTTGGAGACATAGGAATCCATCGAAGAAACCGATTTCCTGTTTCTCCAAAACTCATGGGACGCTTTCCAGGATCGACCTAGCAATTTGTGACTCTACCATGCTCCCATCCTTCTCGGAGGTGATATACAAACCACGCAGTGTGTCTGACCACTCCCATATGGTGATTAGTTTGATAGTGGCTCCACTGTCAGGGCTGCCTAGGGCACCCTGGAAATTTAATGCCTTCTGGCTAAAGCTATTTTCATCCCCTGTGGAGCTGGAGAGGAGCATGCGGGAATTCCTAGCTAGGCAGGAGTTTTTTGATTCCCCTTTAATTCAATGGGAAGTGTTTAAAGCTCACTTGCGGGGCTCATCAGGGTATAGAGAGAAACTTGAAAAGATGGTGCAGGATTTGGAGGAACAATTTGTTCAGGACCCCACCGACTCTGCCAGGGAGTCTTGGAGGTCAGCTCAATCGGCTTATGAGCGGCTTCTGTCCTCCACGGCAGAGAAGAAAAGATTCTTCTCCAAGGGAGCTTTCTTTGAGGAGGGTGAAACCACGGGTCACCTTTTGGCTAAAATAGCAAACTCACAACAGCGGTCCCCGGTAATAGGGGCAATTAAAACTGCGGAAGGGAAAATAGTGAGCTCCCCTGATTTGATTTTACAGGAACTGGCAGGATTTTATGAGAACTTGTATCTTCCTTCTGGACAGCATACTGTGGAGGAACTTATGGGATATCTACAGGGCATTAATTTCCCACAGATCACCAATGAGCATAGGAAGGCCCTAGACGCTCCACTTACAGTGGAGGAGTTACAACTGGTGCTGGCTGCATTCCCAAACTGTAAGGCCCCCGGGTCAGATGGGCTCCCCATGGAAATCTATAGGCAGTATGCTGCAATTCTCCTTCCTAAGTTCCTGGTGGTGTTTAAGCCAGGGGGCCAGGGAAAATAGAACTCTGCCCCCCTCTATGTCCACAGCCAATATTGTTCTGATACTAAAGCCTGGGAAGGACCCTGTCGACCCTGGATCATATAGATCCATTTCCCTGTTACAGAACGATATTAAGTTACTGGCAAAAGTCCTAGCAATTAGATTAAATAAAGTCATTACGTCAATAGTGCATCCAAACCAGGCAGGGTTTATGCCAAATAAATCAACGGCAGTGAATCTCAGGAGACTTTTTTTGAACATTCAGTCTCAGGCCGATAATAGGGGACAGAGGGCTCTGCTCTCATTGGATGCTATGAAGGCCTTCGATAGCATTGAATTGGAGTATTTATGGGGCGTTCTCCAGAGGTTTGGATTTGGGGAAACATACATCTCCTGGGTCCGTTTACTTTATTGCTGTCCGCAGGCAGCCATTAGAGCGTCGGGCAGAATGTCTCCTACCTTTGTGTTGGGTAGGGGTACAAGACAGGGGTGCTCTTTGTCTCCCCTGCTCTTCGTGCTAGTCATTGAGCCCCTGGCTATTACAATTAGAGATCACCCGGGTATTACTGGCTTTCGTTATGGGGACAGGCATGAGAAACTGATGCTCTATGCAGATGACACTATGATTCTGCTGGGAGACGTTGAAGATTCTCTTCGGGAAACCATGGCCACCATAATGGAATTTGGTACTTACTCGGGACTCCAGATCAACTGGACAAAATCCTCCCTAATGTTAATAGATGAAGGGGGCAGGCCTCCCATCAACAACTCCATACTCCTGTCTACATCCTTTAGGTATCTGGGAGTCCAAGTGACGCCTATTGTGAGAGAGTATGGGAGATTGAATATCTCCCCACTACTACAGAAATTCCAAGACCGGATTAAGACATGGAACTCACTATGTTTATCGATAGCTGGTAGGGTGAATCTGATCAAGATGATCCTTATGCCCCAGCTATTATATATACTTCACAATTCTCCAGTGGTGGTCCCTTTGAAAACATTCAGAATTCCGTCTGTTAATTTGGAAGAATCGCCCTCCCAGAATCAAGCTTGAACACCTACAGCTCCCTAAAGATGAGGGGGGACTGGCCCTACCGAACCCATGGCTATATTACTTAGCAGCCCAACTTCAGCACTTAATAGGGAACATGGGTGGGGAGCCAGATAGGTAAAGTATTACCTGCAGCTCCTCGGAGACTGTGATGTTACATACGGTAAAGCAAGATTCAGTGCCGCTGGCACTTGAGTCTCTTGCCTTTGGGAAACCAAATAAGATATACCCGACCTACAATCTTCTCCAGAAAATCTGGAACAAAATTAGATACCTGCAGGGGGTGGGGGGATACACTGACTTTAGTCTGATATGGTCTAATGGGACCTACCCTGAAATAGCACAGTTACAGCATGGAGCACTATGGAAGAGATATGGGGTGGTATACATTAGAGATATTTTTCAGAACTGAATTTTGTTATCTTTTGAGGCTCTTCAGGAAAGACATGGCTTGCCGTCCAATATGAGGTTCCACTATATGCAATTGAAACATGCAGTGAAGTCTCAGAGCATTGCTTCCGAGTGGTCTCCTTCACCTACACCACTATTTAACTTAGTCCTGAGAGCTACTAACACTAAAGGTTTCATCTCTCAATGTTATAATATGCTCCTGCAGGGCTTCATGAATAAACATCCCTTGAGAATGATGGAGAAGTGGGAGAGAGATGTGGGACAGATGGATGGGGATCAGTGGGAGGAGATTTTACCAGCAGTGCCCACGAGTTCACCTAATGTATCGCAGAGGCTAACACAACTGTATCTTATTTTTAGAGTGTATTATACTCCACACAGACTGCACCAAATGGGTCTTAGATCCACTCAGACGTGCACTAGATGCAAAAGAGATCATGGAGATCTGATTCATCTTCTGTGGCCGTGCCCGAAGCTTCATCCCTATTGGGGCGGAGTGGTGGGTACCATTAATAGGGTATTTCAGATCTCTATGCCTACTGACCCAAAACACTGTTTATTAAACGTGCTAGAAGTATTTGAATGGGAAGAAAGTGTCAGATTAGCAGTCACTAGGACACTATTGGTAGCACGTAAGATGATAATGTTACACTGGATATCAGAGGACCCTCTGACAGTTAAGGAATGGATCGCTACAGTTGGGAACATGATCATAATGGAGAAAATGGTATATCAGCACAGGGGATGTACCCGAAAGTTTGAGAAACTCTGGGGACCTTGGCTAGATGTACTAGTCCCGGTGGACCTGGTGATGGAGAGATTATTGGGTATTAATGCTGACTAAATGCATTTGAACATACTATTGATTAGAATGATGAGCCACACTTAGGATTGTGGTATTGCCAAAATGTAATGAGAATTCATAAAATATGCAATGTAACCGAGTGTTGTTGAAGCCTGGCTATGTTTGTTTATGTTGAACAAAATAAACTTTTCTTTGGATAAAAAAAAAAAAAAAAAGGATGTTTGTTTATGCCTCACCAGGGAACTGGCCACTCCATGGTGATCGCATTTAAACTCCTAAGTAGGCCGGTCTGCGTACATGAGAACCATAGTATAACCATACAGAGTTATACCCCACTGGGCCATAATTTAGTATGGCTTGCATCATTGGTAGCAGTGGGAGTGTGCACACGATCGTTTTCAGAACCATGTGCTTGCCACATGGTTTTGCACACGACCATTTGCACACGTCACTACTGCATTTCTATTTGAATATATACATGTGTGTTATTGGTTCTTTTGAATGAATACAAGTGTCTGATTGGCTGATTTTTTTTTTTTTTTTTCAAATTTAATATTTTTTATTTAGTCATAGGACATACTCCAAGATATACAATTGTCTTTCTAATACTGTAAACATAACATTGCAATTAATCATTTCATATTTATAACCTGTCATTACATCCTAATCTAATCATCTAGAATGTCATCTCTGTTTCACCTCATAAATTCTAGAAAAGATAAGAGAAAAACACAGCATACTCCTGGCGCCTTTGGAATGCAGTGAGCGGCATCCCACATGTACTGCCCTCTCTACACTCCGAAAACTAAACCAACAAAGAAAACAAAAAGCAAAAAAAAAAAAAAAAAAGGAAGGGGGTATCTAGAGGTAATCTCATGTGAGCTCGCAAATCACGGGGAGAAGTAGGATGATGATACTCTTGGATATCTCCCTGGTTTTTCGATTTACTATTAACTGTTAAGAAGGGTTCTTCCCTCTTCTGAGGACATAAAGGTATTCCATGAAGACCAAGTCTTGGAGTATAGTTCTTGTTGATGTCTTGCAGAAAGTATCTGGTCTTCTAATCTACTAATCTCCTTTACCTTATGTAGCCACATCCCAACCGTAGGTGGTAGTGGCAATTTCCACTTCCACGGAATACAGGCTATATTTTAGTTTAGGGCAGTTCCAGAATATATGTAGGATAGTGCCTTTACTTTCCTGACATCTCCAACACAAGTCAGAGCATTCAGGGAATATTCTCTTCAGTCTCTCTGGTGTTCTATACCAACGGGTAAGGATCTTAAAATTAGTATCGTGTTTTTGCAAAAATCAAAGATTTGTGCGTACGTCTAAGAATACGCTATCGCTGTATTATATTAAAGGGTTTACCTAGATCCTGTTCCCATTCCCGAAAAAAAGTTCAAGGAATAATTTCTCACAGGCCTAGTTAATAATTTATAATTGGCCGACAATGTGTGGGGCATTGCTTCCGTCTCTGAACAATATTTCTCAAAAATAGTAGGAGGTCTGGTAAACAATCCGGGAGCTGAGAGAGTATTAAGAAAATGTGTAATCTGGAGAGCATTCCAGAACCTCAATTTACACACCCCTGACTGTAATGTCATCTCCGGGATTGTCACCCACCTCCCCTCTTTTACATAGCAGGACGCTTGTATATCACTCTTGGAAGAAAAGTATAACACCAAGAGGCTCCACCAAGGGTACAGGAGATTGAGCGTGTTCAATCTGCACCTATAGTTTAGTATCTTTATGTCTATTCCAGTCAATTACTCTGCTCAAATGTATTGCTTGGTAATATTTGCGTATATCCGGCACTGCCAATCCTCCATATTCTTTAGAAAGCATTAATTGTTTACGTTGTATCCTGGGATGTTTATGCGCCCAGATAAAATCAAATATTAGCTTCTGACTCTGCTTAAAATAAGCAACTGGAATACGGATCAGCAGTGCCTGTAATAGATAAAGGAATTTTGAAAGAATATTAATTTTGACAATGTTACACCTTCCTAGCCAAGAACGTAGGCCTGTATTCCATCTGTCCAATAGTGTCTTTATTTTTTGCAACAATGGGGGAAAATTTAACCCAAAAATGTTTTATATTTTAGTTGGGAACAAAGAACCTAGATACATTAATGCTTTATCGGTCCATTTAAACTTAAAATTTTGCTTGAGTTTCACAATTGATTCTTGAGGAAAATTCACCCCTATTGCTTCCGACTTAGCAAAATTAATTTGGAGATTGGAGAGCAAGCCATATTTTTCAAATTCCTTCGTCAAATTTGGAAGTGTGATCAGAGGATTCGTAAGAGAAAACAACATATCGTCAGCGTAAGCCGAAATTTTATGTTGAATACCTCCTATCTGTACTCCTGTGATTTTCCGATTTAAATGAACAGTGCAGAGAAACAGTTCCAGTGACAGGGTGAAAAGGAGGGGCGAAAGGGGGCACCCTTGTCGTGTCCCATTTGTAATTTGGAAAGTATCTGACAATACTCCATTGGCTCGTACCCGGGCTGTTGGACAGGAGTAGATGGATGTAATCCACCCTAACACCCTATTGCCAAAACCTCCATAGCGTAATACTGCTAACATAAAATTCCAATTCACCCTGTCAAAGGCCTTCTCTGCAATAAATAAATTGTTGAATCCTGTTTGCCAAAATTTTAGTAAAAATCTTAAGATCTAGGTTAAGCAAAGAAATAGGCCAGTAATTTCCACAAGAGGTCAAGTCTTTTCCCTCTTTAGGTATCACCGAAATGTGGGCTAGCAGGGTCTCAGTTGTAAATGTTGCAGAAGAACCCAACGCATTAAATAGTTTCAGCATATATTGAGCAAGACACGGGAGCAAGGTCTTATAATATTGGGCCGTCAATTCATCTGGGCCAGATGCTTTATCCCGTTTAATGGCGCTCACTGCACTTTGAAGTTCTTCTGTTGTTATGAGGTCCTTCAAATTATCTCTGTCTGTATCCGATAGTCGAGGCATTAATGATGAAGAAAGGTATGAATCTATCTGAGCTTGAGTGGACGGTTTAGCCTTTAAGTTGTATAAAGTTTTGTAGAATTCTGGAAATTCCTGCTCTATATCATGAGGCTACATAACTTTAGGCCTATTGGGTGCAGCCACCTGTGGGATATAGGTCTTTAGTTTCTGCTCTCGCAAGGTTCTAGCTAGTACTTTCCAACATTTTCCCCCAGATTCATTGGAAACCTTCCTACAGATCTGCAGTGCCGCTTTAGCCTTATATTGAAGAAGGTCTACAATTTGCGTCCGTTTAGCAAGAAGATCTCTCTCCAAGGAGAGGGTCTGAACCCGTTTATGACGAAGCTCCAAAGTGGCTAGTTCTTCATGTAGCAATTTAAGTTGTTCAGAGCATTTATGGTTAATCCTGGCTCTGTGTTTGATCAGCACACCTCGGATAACCGTTTTGTGTGCTTCCCAGACTATTCCTGGGTCACATTCTGGAGTATCATTAATTTTAAAGTAAAAACCCAGCTCCTTAATTACATCCTCAGGAACATCTGTATCTTGTAGGAGACTTTCATTCAGTCTCCACTGAGTGGATCTAATCGAGAGGGAATCTTGTAAGGCATATGTCAGGGATATGGGTGCATGATCAGACCAAGTGATTGGACCTATGTTAACTGTTCGAACTGCATGAAGTTGCGCATGTGGGACAAAAAAAATATCAATACATGAATATGATTTATGAGGGGTAGAATAAAAAGTATAGTCCTTTTCCTTAGGATGAAATAAACGCCACACATCAATCAGTTGAGTTCTGTGCAAAGACTGAAAAATGCGTCTATGTACCCTAAAAGATATACATGACCTTCCAGAAGATGTATCTTCTATTGGGACAAATGGGATATTTAGATCTCCTCCTACAATCAAATGTCCTGTTGTAAACTCACTCAATCTTCCTAATGTCTTACTTATAAAGGTCTCTTGATTGTCATTGGGGGCATATATTGTTACCACAGTAATGCCCCGTACACACGGTCGGACTTTGTTCGGACATTCCGACAACAAAATCCTAGGATTTTTTCCGACGGATGTTGGCTCAAACTTGTCTTGCATACACACGGTCACACAAAGTTGTCGGAAAATCCGATCGTTCTGAACGCGGTGACGTAAAACACGTACGTCGGGACTATAAACGGGTCAGTGCCAATAGCTTTCATCTCTTTATTTATTCTGAGCATGCGTGGCACTTTGTCCGTCGGATTTGTGTACACACGATCGGAATTTCCGACAACGGATTTTGTTGTCGGAAAATTTTATCTCCTGCTGTCCAACTTTGTGTGTCGGAAAATCCGATGGAAAATGTCCGATGGCGCCCACACACGGTCGGAATTTCCGACAACACGCTCCGATCGGACATTGTCCATCGGAAAATCCGACCGTGTGTACGGGGCATAACTTCAACCTCACCTATCCTACCTTTCAAAAACAAAAAACGTCCCCCTGGGTCTTTAATTGAATCTATATAAAACCATGGTACCCTGCTTGAAATAACAATAGAAACCCCTCTCGACTTTGCCGACTGATTGGTAGAATGGTATACCGTTGGAAATAACCCACTCCGTAACATGGGCATTTTATTGTCTCTAAAATGTGTCTCCCGTATGAAGGCAATATCAGACTTAAGACGTTGCAAATCATGCAGGAGCATCCTCCTCTTCTCTGGCGTATTTAGTCCTTTCGCATTAAGCGAGGTCACATTGAGAACCTCCATATCAAACTAAGGAAAGGAAAAAGCTCTATAAATCTACACAAGAAAAAAAAAAAAAAAAGCAAAATATTGCTATAATGCTTACTGTAAGCTTGCCTCGTGTAAGATCTTACCCCCTACAACTTTGACAGTGCACAAAACAGCTCAAAAAGTATAATTTTTATAGGGACCTTCTTTCATACCATGGGACCCCTCAATCTCCCGCCCCCCAAACCCCAAAAGGGGGGTTTCAAATGAGGGAAGGGGACCAAGGGGTGATCCATAGCCAGGGGGTCTATCCCCCTCATATCAACATAATAGAAACATTCAAGACTAGGAGAAGTACAAGAAGTACAAATCCATCATCTTCCTAAACCCATGAATAATCTTCAAATATCTTCAAGTGACCTTAGTAAGAGGATATAAAATAAAATAAGACCTCCCCACATATAACTCCTTCCCATCCCCTAAAAACAAACAGGGACCCAATTTTAATAGGGTTATCTCAGTAGGGTTATCTCTGGGCCATCATCTGCCACTCCAAAGGGGCAGATTTTAGTGATAGCCTCATGTAGAATTCTACCTTAAAAAAGAGGAAATGGGAGGAAAGAAAAAAGGAAAAAAATAGTAAAGACCACTTTCCAATACCTCTTTTAAGTTCCCCCTGATCCCCTATTTAATCTTAACCATATAGGGGGGAGGCCCCTCTCCTTCCGTAGATTCCTGGTACCTACCTCTTCTCTCCTTAAAGCCACCCCTCCCCAAGTTGTCTCTCCTATTCCAGTCCACCCCCTCCCCCCATACTCTGGGACATTAAGGAAGCTAGTGGGGACCTAAGTTGTCTCCACTCTCCCAATACCCCATTACTCATCTACATACCCCACCCCTCTCCACTTCTATATCAAGAATCCCTTTCAAAAGGTATTTAATGTATATATGTATACATGCTACCACACTGTGCCTTTAATAGTGTAAATAGCGTCAGTGTCTTATCTCGCTAATAACTCCCTTTGTGCTCTTCCCCTACCCCCTTCACATCCTAATCCCACCCCTTTCCTCCCTCCCATTTCCTCACTTTCCCTACTTTCAAAAACCTGTATAAGTTCCCTTCTTCTCCAAAAAGGGAAATATTATATAGAAAAACAAAAAAAAACAATTTCTACATTTCTATAACCATAAATCAAACAGTGTTCATATATTTAGTGCAATTCAAAATTATCAATCCGTGATATATCCGTGCAATTCATCTCTAAGAGCATGTATACATCTCCTCTCGTCTCTACTTTATAGGGTCTCTATCTGACTTATTTCATCATCTCGTCATCGAATCTAAATTTTACCTCTTTATTCCCTTAAAGAGGAGGAGGTTGGGGAAAAAAAAGAAACCGGGGATGACAGGGGGACAATCCCCTAAAAAAAAAGGAAAAAAAAAAAAAGGGGAGGGGAGGGGGGGTTCTTCCTTTCAAACATCCCACTTAGCAGGGTAGAAGGACTTCTTAGCCTATTTTTGGTATACTCCGTCTCAGTTCTTCAGTTCCTACAACCACTTTATATTCTGTCCTGATTTTCTCACAGGGAAAGGGAATTAATCCAACTAGTCCAATTAATCGGATTTAAAAAAAACTGGGAAACCAGGAAAGGGAACAGGGAAAAAGAAAAAAAAACAGGGGAGGAGATATAGAATATAGAAAAAAAAAAAAACACATAATGTCTATCCTCCTACGGCTCACAGTCTCTGATTTAATCTTCTGCTCCCATTCCTCACGGGACTTCTTCAGCCTGTAGAGGGGTTTCTACGGTTATACTGGGAGAGCCCCAACATCACTGTCTCATCGTCATTGGCTGCAGCCAATCTGGGACTGCACACTGCTCTACCCCCAAAAACGAAAACAGAGCAGGAGGCTCCAATGGTTGAGATAGGGAGAAGGAAGACGATCCCTTTTTTACCATTAAAGATATAGGATATCCCCATCTATATGAGCCTCCTGATTGGCTGATTCTGAAGTCACCATGCTCTTTTGTTATCCATGTGTTTAGTATAAATAAAGGCAGCCTGGCCATTTCTCTTCAGGATTATACTGAGCTCGAGGTGATATTAGCATCTGTTTGTGTTACTTGGAAACAAGCGCGCCTAAACAAGCGCGCTTTCCCGGCATTATATAAGAGGGCTGTATTTGTGCTTTTAAACGCAAAGAAATTATATGCTTATAGGGAGAAGCTTAGAATTTCCCTGACAATACAGCCTAGAAAAATCCCAGAAACAGTAAGGCTCGGTTCACACTGGGGCGACTTGTCAGGCGACCTAGTCGCCTGACAAGTCGCCTCCCGTTCTGTGCTATGGAACCGTTCTAATCGGAGCGACGCAAGTCGCTCCGACTTAGAAAAAGGTTCCTGTATTACTTTGGGGGCGACTTGGGGCGACTTGCATAGACTTCTATGCAGAAGTCGTCTCGCAAGTCGCCCCGGCAGTCGTTTGCAGGTCGCCTCGCTGAGGCGACCTGCAAGTCGTGCCGCCCATGTGTGAACCGAGCCTTAGAATACGGTTAGAAGCACCTGCGAAGGAATTTATAGTGTTGAAAGCAAGCTCATTAACAGTTAAAGGCAAAGTTCAGCTTTTGCACCATGTTACATGTTACACCTGAATTTAGGGTGTGACATGTAACATGGTGCGTAGGGATGAGCTTCGTGTTCGAGTCGAACCCATGTTCGACTCGAACATCGGCTGTTCGCCCGTTCGCCGAATTGCGAACGATATGGGCCGTTCGCGCCAAATTCGTGTGGCGCGTCACGGCCCATAATTCACTGCGGCATGGCAGTGCATTGCTTGCTGATGATTGGCCAAGCATGCACTATGACCCGCATGCTTGGCCAATCACAGCGCCGCCTGAACAAAGAGCCATAATTGGCCAAAGCCAAGGAGGCTTTGGCCAATTATGGCTCAGGGGATTTAGTACACGCCCCACACTATATAAGGCCGCCTGCACGGCGGCCCTGTGTAGTGTGTGTTCCGGCGTTCATTGAGAGAGAGAGAGAGACAGACAGTGTCATTTGATTTGAGTTAGATAGATTAGGCAGAACAGTCAGTCAGTTAGCTGCACTTACAGTGTATTGTGTATATATATGCATCCCAGGTGTTGCATATATATATATACACTGTATTCAGTTTAGCTAGATCCGTTCCTGTTATCTTCTAGACTATTTACATTTAGTGCAGTGCGTCCTGCTCACAGTGTTCAGCTAGATCCGTTCCTGTTATCTTCCTACTGACAGGCAGGCTTGTCTGGTTACAGTATATAAAGCTACCTGAAGAAAATTATTGGTGTTCTATTTGATCCTATTAGTACCACGGTCAGGCAGCTAGACTATTTACATTTAGTACAGTGCGTCCTGCTCACAGTGTTCAGCTAGATCCATTCCTGTTATCTTCCTACTGACAGGCAGGGTTGTCTGGTTACAGTATATAAAGCTACCTGAAGAAAATTACTGGTGTTCTATTTGATCCTATTAGTACCACGGTCAGGCAGCTAGACTATTTACATTTAGTACAGTGCGTCCTGCTCACAGTGTTCAGCTAGATCCGTTCCTGTTATCTTCCTACTGACAGGCAGGCTTGTCTGGTTATAGTATATAAAGCTACCTGAAGAAAATTACTGGTGTTCTATTTGATCCTATTAGTACCACGGTCAGGCAGCTAGACTATTTACATTTAGTACAGTGCGTCCTGCTCACAGTGTTCAGCTAGATCCGTTCCTGTTATCTTCCTACTGACAGGCAGGCTTGTCTGGTTACAGTATATAAAGCTACCTGAAGAAAATTACTGGTGTTCTATTTGATCCTATTAGTACCACGGTCAGGCAGCTAGACTATTTACATTTAGTACAGTGCGTCCTGCTCACAGTGTTCAGCTAGATCCGTTCCTGTTATCTTCCTACTGACAGGCAGGCTTGTCTGGTTACAGTATATAAAGCTACCTGAAGAAAATTACTGGTGTTCTATTTGATCCTATTAGTACCACAGTCAGGCAGCTAGACTATTTACATTTAGTACAGTGCGTCCTGCTCACAGTGTTCAGCTAGATCCGTTCCTGTTATCTTCCTACTGACAGGCAGGCTTGTCTGGTTACAGTATATAAAGCTACCTGAAGAAAATTACTGGTGTTCTATTTGATCCTATTAGTACCACGGTCAGGCAGCTAGACTATTTACATTTAGTACAGTGCGTCCTGCTCACAGTGTTCAGCTAGATCCGTTCCTGTTATCTTCCTACTGACAGGCAGGCTTGTCTGGTTACAGTATATAAAGCTACCTGAAGAAAATTACTGGTGTTCTATTTGATCCTATTAGTACCACGGTCAGGCAGCTAGACTATTTACATTTAGTACAGTGCGTCCTGCTCACAGTGTTCAGCTAGATCCGTTCCTGTTATCTTCCTACTGACAGGCAGGCTTGTCTGGTTACAGTATATAAAGCTACCTGAAGAAAATTACTGGTGTTCTATCCCAGCTTAGTGCAGCTACAGGCCATTAGTATGTCTGGAAGGCCAAGAAGGAGAGGCAGACAGTCACAAGCCAATAAGAGAGGGCAAGCAGGCTCTGTGTCTAGTGCTGGTCGTGGAGACGGTGCATCCTCATCAGCACGTGGCCATGGGACACGCTGGGCCTTTTTTTCAGCAGCTGGCCGTGTTGAGCCGCAACATGCGGAAGACTTGGTCGAGTGGATGACCAAGCCGTCCTCATCCTCCTCATCCTCTCTCACCCATGCCCAGGGTGCTTTGTCTGGCAAAGCAGCGGCCTCTTCCCTCAGCTCAATGTCATCAGTGACTCCTTCCCTAGCTCCACCATGTCCTCATGAGGATTCCCTCGAACTGTTTGACCACAGTGTTGGGTACATGCTCCAGGAGGATGCCCAGCGTTTGGAAGGCTCTGATGATGATACTGAGCTCGATGAAGGCAGTAACATGAGCACGGACAGAGGGGGTGCCCAAGAAGGACAGCAATCTGGCAGTCATGCTCCCCCTGCTGCAGCATACTGCCAGGTTTGCTCCAGTGATGAGGAGGGAGGGGATGATGAGGTCACTGACTCAACGTGGGTGCCTGATAGGAGAGAGGAGGAGGAGGCGGCACATCACCAACGAGGCAGGATGCCCTCCAGGGGCCAGCCTAAGGGCAGCACATTGACTGCATCACACCCCAAAGCTCCACATGTGCAGGGCGCTGCAGTCTCTGCGCGTTATTCAAAAAGTTCTTTGGTGTGGGCCTTTTTTGAGACGAGTGCATCAGATCGCACCGCTGCTATTTGCAACATATGTCTCAAGCGTATCTCACGTGGCCAAAACATCTCCCGCTGGGGTACCACATGCTTGACCAGACATATGTTGACCTGCCATGCAGTTCGTTGGCAAGCGTATCTAAAAGACCCACACCAAAGAACAAAGAGGATCTCTCCTTGCTCCTCATCAGCTGAGATTTCCAACCCCACTAGACCTCCAGTCCTCTCTGAGACCTGCAGTGAGAGGAATGAAGGCGTAGAATTAGGTGTGTCACAGCCAAGTACTTGTGGGCAATCTGCTTTTGGTACACCGACGTCAGATTGTACCAGGCAAATTTCCCTGCCCCAGCTGCTGCACCGCCGAAAGAAGTTTGCTCCCAGCCATCCACATGCCCAGCGGTTGAATGCTAGCTTGGCAAAATTGCTAGCACTTCAACTGCTGCCTTTTCAGTTGGTAGACTCTGCCCCCTTCCGTGAGTTTGTGGAATGTGCGGTTCCTCAGTGGCAGGTACCCAAACGCCACTTTTTCTCACGGAAGGCGATTCCGGCTCTCTACCGGCATGTGGAAGGCAATGTCCATGCCTCGCTGGACAGGGCGGTCAGCGGTAAGGTGCATATTACCGCTGACTCATGGTCCAGCAGGCATGGACAGGGACGTTACCTAAGTTTCACGGCACATTGGGTGACTCTGCTGGCAGCTGGGAAGGATGCAGGACAAGGTGCAGTAGTGTTGGAGGTTGTTCCGCCACCACACCTCCAAAATGCTGATTGTGACACACCTCTCTCCTCCACCCCCTCCTCTTCTTCTTCCTCCATGGCCTCTTCCTCGGAACCAGCGGTGCTCCGTAGTCGTTCAAGGGGCTACGCAAGTACGCAGGCCAAAAGATGCCATGCGGTGCTTGAGCTGGTGTGCTTGGGGGACAGGAGCCACACTGGGGCAGAGGTTCTGTCAGCTCTGCAGGGGCAGGTTCAGAGGTGGTTGACGCCACGCCAACTTAAGGCAGGAATGGTGGTTTGCGACAATGGCACCAACCTCCTCTCTGCCCTCCGACAGGGACAAATGACCCATGTGCCCTGTTTGGCTCACGTCCTTAACTTGGTGGTGCAGCGGTTCTTGGGCAGGTACCCGGGCTTACAGGATGTCCTGAGGCAGGCCAGGAAAGTCTGTGTGCATTTCCGCCGGTCATATAATGCCAGTGCTCGGCTGACGGACCTCCAAAAGGAGTTTAACCTGCCCAAGAACCGCCTAATCTGTGACATGCCCACCAGGTGGAACTCAACGTTGGCCATGCTGCAGCGGCTGCACACGCAGCAGAGGGCCATCAATGAGTACCTGTGCGACTATGGCACCAGGACAGGGTCAGGGGAGCTTGGTTTTTTTTCCCCCACGCCAGTGGGCCATGATCAGGGATGCATGCACTGTCCTGTCACCATTCGAGGAGGCCACGAGGATGGTGAGCAGTGACAGTGCATGCATCAGTGACACTGTCCCCCTTGTCCACCTGTTGGAGCACACGCTGCGTGGAATAATGGACAGGGCACTTGAGGCAGAACAGAGGCAGGAAGAGGAGGACTTCCTTAGCTCTCAAGGCCCCCTTTATCCAGACAGTGTTCCTGCGTGCCCGCCGATCACACAGGAAGAGGACGAGGAGGAGGAGGAGGAGGAGGAAGATTGTGTCAGTATGGAGGTGGAGCCTGGTACTCAGCATCAGCAGCAGTCTTTAAGGGATCAGTCCCAAGAAACACATGGACTTGTACGTGGCTGGGAGGAGGTGGCTGCAGACGTTGTCGTCCTTAGTGACCCAGAGGACTCCGGACCGAATGCCTCAGCAAACCTACGCTGCATGGCCTCCCTGATCCTGCAAAGCCTGCGTAAGGATCCTCGTATTCGTGGTATCAAGGAGAAGGACCAATACTGGCTGGCAACCCTCCTTGATCCACGTTACAAGGGTAAGGTTGCGGACCTTATCTTGCCATCGCAGAGGGAGCAGAGGATGAAACATCTTCGGGAGGCCTTGCAGAAAGGTCTGTGCAATGCGTTCCCAGAGACTGGGAGGTTACAAACTCCTGTTTCTGGACAACGTGTTGCTGAGGCTTCGGTCAGTCAAAGAAGGAGCGGTGGAGAAGGTGGCCGTCTGACCGATGCGTTCAGACAATTTTTTGGTCCGCAGCCCCAAGGTATGATCGGTTCCAGCAACCATCGCCAGCGTCTGTTTTACATGGTGCAGGAATACCTAGGGGCAAGATCAGACTTGGACACCTTTCCCACCGAAAATCCTCTGGGTTACTGGGTCTTGAGGATGGATCACTGGCCAGAGCTTGCACAGTATGCAATTGAGCTACTGGCCTGTCCTGCATCCAGCGTTCTTTCGGAACGCACATTCAGTGCTGCTGGAGGCGTGGTAACCGATCACAGGGTGCGTCTGTCCACCGACTCGGTCGATCGGCTGACCTTCATAAAAATGAATGAGTCTTGGATCACCACCAGCTACCAAGCACCTGATGCTGATGTAACCGAATATTTTTTTTTGAAATCTCAGATCCCTTCAAAGACTGCCTATGCTGATGCTGAGTGACTATCCCTGAGTAATTATCCTCTTCCTCCTCAATCATCACGCTGATAGCTTGTAAGAACATTTTTGGTTCTGGGCGCCACCACCAGTGCCTAAGGCACAATTTTTCAGCCCCTGTTTAACAGGGGCGTGTTAATTACAATTTTTGATGTAATACTTTGCAGCAGGGCTCGTTCCTGCATTCCAACTAGAGTGTCTGTGAGGGGTTGCAGTGTTGTGGCACCAGCACCAGTGCCTAAGGCCCAATTTTTCTGCCCCTGTCTAACAGGGGCGTGTAATTACAATTTTTGATGCAATACTTTGCAGCAGGGCTCGTTCCTGCGTTCCAACTAGAGTGTCTGTGAGGGGTTGCAGTGTTGTGGCACCAGCACCAGTGCCTAAGGCCTAATTTTTCAGCTCCTGTTCAACAGGGGCATGTATTTACAATTCTTGATCTAATATTTCACAGCAGGGCCCTGTGAGGGCTTACAGTGTTGTGGCCACAGCAACACCTAAGGCCCAAATTTCTGCTGAGTATATAGGGCAGGACCCTACTTTCAAACATCTAACTTACAAACGACTCCTACTTGCAAACGGAAGGAGACAACAGGAAGTGAGATGAAATCTACCCCTAGGAAGGGAAATTCTCTCCTGTAAGAGTTAATATGGGAAAACAATTTCTCCTTTCCACTGATGCTTTCCAATCCTTGTTCCACAAAAAACCCAAATTTTCAAAAAACATTTTTCATTGGGACAAAAAGTGAGGTGAAATCTTCTGAAGAGGAGGAAAGACAGCAAAACAAATGTCACAGGGGTGATAACCCTTCCCTATGTTTTCCAAAAAGCTTAAAAAAGATTTTTTGGCTGGAGCTAAACGCTTTAAAAATTTACCCGTTCAAAATTACAAAGAGATTCTACTTAACAACAAACCTACAGTCCCTGTCTTGTTTGCACCGCCTGTATACTGCTGTTCAGAGTATATAGGGCCTTTCCTTATTTTAATTTGGGTGCGGGGTTCCCCTTAATATCCATACAAGACCCAAAGGGCCTGGTAATGGACTGGGGGGTACCCATGCCGTTTGTCTCACTGATTTTCATCCATATTGCCATGACCCGACATGACATTAAACCCGCAAGCAGTTTTAAATGAGATTTTTTCCTTTAAAAATGACATTTGGTGCAGGGACTGTTCTAAACACGGGAAACACGAGCCACTTTACAGGCCTACTATAGACACACCCCAGGTACGATATTTAAAGGAATATTTCACTTTTTTTTTTTTTACTTTAAGCATCATTAAAATCACTGCTCCCGAAAAAACGGCCGTTTTTAAAAGTTTTTTTTGCATTGATACATGTCCCCTGGGGTAGGACCCGGGTCCCCAAAACCTTTTTAGGACAATACCATGCAAATTAGCCTTTAAAATGAGCACTTTTGATTTCGAACGTTCGAGTCCCATAGACGTCAATGGGGTTCTAACGTTCGTGCGAACTTTCGGTCCGTTCGCAGGTTCTGGTGCGAACCGAACCGGGGGGTGTTCGGCTCATCCCTAATGGTGCGGTGCAAATGCCTCCTCTCCCGCCCTCCCAAAGGTGAACCTAGCCTTTAGCCTGGGTTCACACCTATGCAAATTAGATGTGCGTTTCCCCACATCTAATTCGCATAGCAGGAGAATGTGACTGGCTCCCTATGGAGCCGGTTCACATATCTCCGGGGGGCGGCTGCAGAGCGCACTGCACAAAAACGCTGTGCGTCTTTGGCTCCGTTTCAGGGCTGAATTCAGGCATAGAATCGGCCCTGATTCATCCCTGAAACGGGAACAGGGACGCACAGCGCTCCTGTGCGATCCGCAGCCCGTTATAGTGTGAACCCGGGCTTAGAATGACTAAATACTCAACAAAAACACAAGTAGGATATAATAGTTGGATACAACAGCACCATATGTTTCTTCCCTTTCAATGCTTACCCTGTGCCGAATTCAAAAGAGCAGCTAATTCAGCTGGAACATCCAGTGCAGACAGGTCCTGGGAAAGAAAATATATAAAGATATTAACACTTGTCATATAAATTTACACAGTAGTCAATTCCTTATTACATATGACACATTTCATTTTTGAAAAATGTTTTGTTTCTTTTTGTTTGGCTGTATGTGATTGTAGTATTAACCATCTCACGCACAGGGCCTTTTAAGGAATTGTTGATATTCTGAGGGAGTGCCACCACTATTGTTATATGAATATTACATCCTTATCTGTATATTTGATATAATTTTTTTTGGTTAATTCATTATAATGTAGGATGTATTTATATATGTTTTGAAGATCATTTTGGGAGTATCTTGGGTTTTAGTAGGTATACCTTTGTTTTTAACTTGTGTTTGTGTGCCCTTATACTTTCTATGTAATAAAACGTATTTGTTATACAGTTAGCTATAACGTTAAAGTGACACTAAAGGTTCATTTTATTTTTAAATAACAAACATATCATACTTACCTCCAGTGAGGAGGTCGTTTTGCACAGAGTGGCCCCAAACCTGCTCTTCTGGGGTCCCTCTGCAGCTCTTGTGGCTCCTCTCCACATCAGATAATCCCCTAGGAGAAGCACTCTCCTGGGGGGTTACCTTGCGGGCGCGCTCCCGAGTCCAGCATTCAGTGTCCATAGAGGCCGAATGCAGGACTCGGCCGCGTCCCCCCCAACACTTACGTCATTGGATTTGATTAACAGCAGTGGGAACCAATGGCTGCGCTGCTATCAATCTATCCAATCAACAGCCGAGAACCCCGGGCAGAGAGACAGCGCATCCCCGTGGGTCAAGTTCGAGGGGTCAAGTAAGTAAAACGGGGGGGGGGGGGCTGGGGGGCCAGTCACTGACAGGTATTTTTTTCACCTTAATGCATAGGATGCATTAAGGTGAAAAAACACAAACCTTTACAACCCCTTTAAGTCTTAACAGCAGCCAGTGACCCAGAATCAGCATTTGAGCATCCAGCTCACATTTCAGAGCATTCTTAGCCAAGTAGGAGCTGAATGATCAGAGACAGGAACACTGATGTAGCACCCTAATGTTTGGGCAGGGTTGCTAGTAAATGTACCTGCCAGATATAGTTGCCTTGGCCAATTGATAGGGTGGAATCAATTGATCTCCTAACTCTGGAATTGCTGCACTTCTCTCTTCTTTCACTGGGTGGCCGGGTATCTGGTGGCATTGGATAAGACTAGGGCATTGCAAGGACAGATTAGGAATAGATGGGGTATTTCAGCCAATGGGCAGGGATCTTCTTGGGTCCCTTTGCCTGCTGGGAGAGCCTATTTATTTGGGTGAGGTCAGGTGATCGGAGTTCGGTGCCACCTGGACGGCTGTCTGGGTGGACGTGTGTGGTGCTACCCCAGGCTGCTAGGCAAGAGCCTGAGGCCTATCCTGGGGACATCTGGCTGCTGGGCTGTCTGAGGGCCTATCCAGAAGCAAGAGAGCAGCGTAGGGTTGGGACTGCAGCTTGCAGTCCAACAAGAACTGACGGTTCTGCTGGCCGGAGAACCTGTCGTGGTCGGAGGTAGAAGGGAAGCTAGAAAAAATATCGCAGCCTAAGTTACAATATAGTTAATAGTGAATAAAGGTACCATCATCCCAAGAGGTCTCGGGGATAGGCTCCTTAACTGATAATGCCAGTAAATTTGTTGACTCATTTTTGATGCTCCACGTCCATATCCTTCCGTCCTATATCAAAGACACTACCGACCTATTACAACGCCTCGAGGGAATCCAGATCCCTCCGGACACCCTGCTCGTGGCTGTTGATATTGAGGCTCTTTACTCGAGTATCCCCCATGAGCAGGGCTTACGGACGGCTGGTTCCTTTTTGTTCGAACAGGATACAACTACATGGCCCCTTAACCACTTCGTACTTGCACTATTGTATTTCATACTAACGAAAAATTACTTTACTTTCAACAACCAACTATTTTTACAAATACAGGGAGTTGCAATGGGAACGTCATGTGCCCCAGCCTATGCAAACTTATATCTGGGTGGCTGGGAGAGATATATCCATGCCAACGATAAATACTCAGAATTTCTAGACGATATCCTTTTGTGGTATCGCTTTATTGATGACCTACTATTGTTCTGGATGGGTTCAAGGGACAAACTATATTACTATTTCTCCGTGAACTAGACACCAATGATTTAAATCTAAAGTTTACTTTTAAGATTGACTCAGAGCGGATCTCCTTTTTAGATTTGAATATTATGAAACAACCGGATGGGACTTTGGGTACTGACCTCTACAGAAAGCCAACTGCCGGCAACATGCTCGTGTTTGCTACCAGTGCGCACCCGAGCGCTCTGGTACGGAGCATACCATATGCCCAGTACCTGCGCTTACGCAGAAACTGCACAGGAGACACCGACTTTAGATTCCAGGCTAGGGCACTGCGCGAACGCTTACTGTTGCGTGGCTACTCCCCCACCAATCTTCGTAAGGCTTACAACAAAGCAGCGTCACATTCTCGGACTTCCCTTCTCTTTAAGCATAAGGAACCTTCCCCTCCCAAGGACACTGTGAGGTTTATTACGACTTACTCCGCACATCACAATCTGCTTCGTAACATTTTAACCAAAAATTGGCACCTTTTGGCTGAGCATCACACGCTGGCCAAATATGTACGACCCACCCCAGAAGTGGTTTTCCGCAGGGCCCGATCCTTGCGGGATAAACTGACCTCCAGTCATTATATTTCCAAAAAACCCCCGAGAACTGGACCAAACGGCACCTTTAAATGCGGGGATTGTCCCCGGTGCCCTTGGGTCCATGAGAGTAGATATTTTGCCCTACCCAATGGGGAGACTTTGGTCCCTCGTACCTTTGCTAATTGTGCCACTAAAGGGGTGATCTACTTAATGATTTGTAGATGTAAAGCATTTTATGTAGGAAAAACGATCTGAGAATTTAGACAAAGAATTGGCGACCATCTTTATGATTCGGAAAATGGGAAATTAACTACCATTGGCCGACACATCGGTTTGTACCACAGATTTGACAATACGGTTGTCAAATTCTTGGTCCTTGAGGTGGTCCAGCCCAGCCCCAGGGGTGGCGATTGGGATCGCTCGGTTCTTCAGAAGGAGTCCCTGTGGATCGAGCGACTCAACGCCACCCTCCCGCCCGGCCTCAATGAGGCATTATCATATAAGGGATTTTTGTGAATTGTTTGGGTCCCCTCTTTACACTCCCTCCCCCCTCCTCCTCTTCTTCCTACCTTCCCATCCCACCCTTTCCTCCTCCCTTCCCTCCTTGTTCCTTGTCCCCCCCCCTCCCTTTCCCCCCCTCCCCCCCCCATTTTTTATTTGGGATGGTTCCATGTTGTGCATTTTTCAACAATTCAATTTTGATCTGTGACCACCCTTGATGCTGTTGGGACATTATCAGTCCTGGGTGACATTGTAATCGTTACTATTATATGTAAAACATAATTTATTTTGCTTTGCTCTTGTAAATTGTTGTTATCACATATGGTTAATTAATTGCTGTACAAGGACAATCTCTCCTCCCCCCCCCCTCTCTCCCTCCTTGTCCCTTTCGCCTTCCCCATCTCTTCCCTTCTCCCCTCCCCCCCCCTCCCTCAGGTGTTGTTTAGTGGTTTGCTGGATTCATGCTCTTTCCCCTGCGGCGGACACATGTTTGCCCTGGCAGCCCCCCTTGGCCCCCCCAGAGGCCGCTCACGTTAGCGTGCCCTGACTTACGGGTTGGGGAGCTCAAATGCCGGCCACTCCGGCCGCTATTTGAGCCTGACAGCCTCCTGACGCAGAGCTGTGCCCGGTATCGTTCCCTAACAGGTCAGTTTATCATTATCCTCTTATTGACTGTTACACTTTTGTTCATTTTGTACTGTCTTCTTCTATACATCCAAATCTTTGCTATCTGGTGCCTATCTCATTTTCCCCATGCTACTATTATGTCTACCCAGCACACTGGTCTATCTTCAACGTTATGCTGAAATTATATTGCCCTGTGTTTTTGCCTCTGTAGCCTTGGTTGGGCTTTATTACTATCATCTCTACTGCCTGTCAGTTTACTTTCTACTTTTTACACATATCCCAGCAGTCGTGTTGGCTATGAGACCTATGTGTGCAATACTTTTTGCCCTGCATTTTAATTACTATCCTTTCCTTATATGTACATTAGCAGTTTATTTAGACGTTTATAATTCTATTCCTAGTTGGATTGACTTTAATGTGACATGCTCACTAGCCTGCTAATTTGGGTGTCTGAAGCAGTACCTTTGATGGCTCTATATGACCTCCCCTCTACGTTTTCTATAAGTGGAACTTCTGCAACCAATTTAGCTCATGCGTCTTACAATATCTAATGTATAGTTGGTGAGTGTCACTGCCTATTACCACTAGTGTGTAGCCTTGCCTTTAATTAACACTTTGAGCTCCTAGTATCCTTTTTTGAGGTGGTCTCCTTAGCCCTTCCTTTTATTTCCTGTCCCCCCCCCCTCTTCCCCCCTCCCCCCCTCCTTTTCCCCTTTCCCCTTCTCCCCCCCCCCTTCCCTTATCTCCTTGGATCTTGGTCTTATCCTTTCTATACCACTACTGAAGGTTCTTTGTAATCTTACAGCTATGGCACACCCCTTTAGGATCTCACTGGCACCGAGATGCTTATAGTCTGGTTAATCATACTCTTATCTATTAGAGGCTGCCTGTTATCCCCTGTGTCCGCCACGGGGGGACTTTTATTGGGTCCTGCATACTACGGAAACCGCCTGACTGGGTGAGCTTGTCCTTATTTTTACTCCACATGTATGATGTATTTGATTATTGTTGTAAACAGTGTTGCTGCAATGACTTAATGTATTTGCTTGTATATGCTAAAACTATGTTACATCATGTTCTAGATATGCTTCTCCTGAGGAAGCGGTGTTTAACCGCGAAACCGGTCGAGATTTAAAGCTCTACATACACTTCTCATCCAAATCTTGCGGAATCCACCTGTTTTGATTGTGTGGTATTTCCCTTTTATGATGATATAGAGTGATGTTGTCTGTAATTGCAATTGTAATTGTAACTGTAATTTTATTCTGTTGTTTTGATTAAAATTTATATTTTATAAGGTTTTTAACTTATCCTTATACCAACTACGATACACCAACATTTGAGTACCGGAATAGTCCCACTTTTTTCCAATTTTTGGGGGGTCAAGGCAGGAGTCGTCAGTAGCAGCAACTGCGACTGCGCCTTCACCCACTCACTTTCTTCAATTATGACCTCTTGGGATGATGGTACCTTTATTCACTATTAACCATATTGTAACTTAGGCCGCGATATTTTTTTTGGTATACACAGGGTGGATAACACACCCATTTTTTGTTTAAAGTATCCCTTGGTGGACAGCAACACCAATCGATACTCCTTTTTGTCTGTGCCTCTATTTCCCCTTTATGATTTAGTTATTTACCTGTAATGGTGATGGTGACGACTCTCTTGATCCTACCAATCTTGAGGCCGCCGCCCTTGGTGCTCCCCCCTTCCCCCCTCCTGTTTCTTTTAAACCCAAATCTGTGAATTTTCCAAATCTTTCTACAAATCCCAATATATGGGCCTTTGTACAACAGGTCACTAACACCATCGAAGGCTTAAATTTCAACTCCGCGTATCCCTCCAACCTAACTTTGGCTCAGATTAGGGCCATCAAATCCCTACAAAACCATCCTGAACTCACCATTAAGCCAGCCGACAAGGGTGGCAATGTGGTGGTGATGGATGTGTCCTTCTACGAACAAATGTGCCTGGATATTTTAAACAATCGCGAGTGGTATAGACCAATTTCTAAAACACTCATTGTTAACTATATATCCGAATACCAACAGCTGATATTTGCAGCTTATCAAAAAGGCATTATAGACTCCAACACATGGAAATTTCTTTATGTTAAAGAACCCACTACCCCTACCTTCTATTCCCTCCCGAAATTGCACAAACCTCTCGACCACCCACCTGGTCGCCCAATTGTGTCTGGTCGTCAATGCCTCACAGAATCTGCCAGTGCTCTGGTAGATAAATATCTGGCACCCCATGTTGTAGCTTTGCCTTCATATATAAAGGACACTATCCATCTCCTTCGTATATTAGATGGCCAATCCCTGCCCAGTGGCACATGGTTGGTAGCCCTAGATGTGGAAAGCTTATACAACGTAATCCCCCACAATAGAGGCATCTCAGTTATCAGCAAACTCATTCGTGCCAGAGGCCCCCAATATGATGAATACGGGGACTTTGTCCTCAAATTATTGAGGTTCATACTCACACGCAATTATTTCATGTTCGGCTCCTCCCACTTCCTCCAGGTGCAGGGTGTGGCTATGGGGACCAAGTGTGCCCCTGCCTATGCCAACCTGTACCTGGGGGGGTGGGAGAGGGAACTTTTTGACTCGATTCACTCCAACCCCTACCTGTCCAGGATCATATCCTGGTACAGGTATATCGATGATATACTTCTGTTTTGGGCCGGTACTAAGGAAGAACTCTCCTCATTTGTACAAAGCCTTACTGACAACACATACAATCTAAGATTTACCATGGAGTGCAGCCAGTCTCAGATCCATTTCTTGGACCTCCAGATTGGTGTACAACCCAATGGCCAAGTCTATACTACTCTATACCGCAAACCCTCTTCGGGCAATACAATCCTACATGCCCAGAGTGCCCATCCTGAGCCCCTCCTTCGAAGTATACCATATAGTCAATATGTCAGGATTAAACGTAACTGTACCCGCGATGAAGATTTCTTCAGGGCGGCACACGACCTCTATAATAGACTCTTAGATAGAGGCTACAGCCACTCTCTCTTAAAGAAAGCATTCCATAAGGCAAAAAAACTCAACCGTAAAGACCTGGTTTTCTCCAACAAACCATTGGATTCTAAACAACCCACACGACTCATCACCCAATTCTCCAATCAGCATACTCAAATCAAAGACGTCCTCAAACAATTTTGGCCCTTACTCACATCTGATCCTACTATTGCCAAATATATCAACACTTATCCTGATATTACCTATCGACGCTCTCCCTCTCTCCGTGATCGTCTGATTCATAGTCATCATTCTACTGACACTGCACATAGGCCCACTGCCACCGGTACCTATCAATGTGGCAAATGTGACATATGTACATTCGTTGCCAACTCTCAGGTTGTTAATCTACCCGATGGAAACACACACACCATCAGACACTATGTCACCTGCGCCACTGTTGGGGTTGTATACCTGGCCCAATGCCAATGCGGCGCATTCTATGTTGGCAAAACCAAGCGCCCCTTTCAGACCCGTATCCGGGACCATATCAAACCACTATATAAGAACATCACCACTACGGCCATTAATAGGCATATCGCTGCCCAACATAACATGATCCCCATGTTATTTTGTTTTCCGCACTTGAACATATCCCCTCACATGTCAGAGGTGGTAGTACTGATAATTCACTATTACGACTCGAAACCAAATGGATTCATACATTAAATGCTACCATCTTCCCAGGACTCAATGAATATATTAGTTTTAAGCCCTTCCTTTAAGTTTTTCTTTTCCATGCCCCTTCCCCAGACAACGTCGTTTGTGGTTTTTCCTCTCTACCCTATCCTTCTCCATCCCCCCCCCCCCTCTATTCCCTTCCTAGTTTCTCATTCTCCTGTTTTCTCTGTCTTTCTTTCCCTTTGCTGCCATGGCTCCACCCGGTATTTCATTCATATAATTTTTTTTGACATGGACTAATACCTTCCTTCTACATTGATTACAAATGCCTTTTTCCTTTTCTGAGACAAGCTGGCAAATCGACTTAATATATCTTATATCCCTGTATATTCTATAAGTGTATATTGCCTGTATTTATTTGCGACTTAAAACTTTTTTTTTTTTTTTTTTTTTTTTCTGTCATTATTGAACAATATTTTTCAACACAACTGTTGCAATACATATACTGTGTGTTTCCTTTTTTATATATTCTTTTCTATATATTGTTTTTGCATTGTATTTTCAATTTTTGGTTGCAGGTTTCACTGTCGTACTGGGACCCAGTGGTTCTCTATGCACACTGCACACATTGTGGCTGGATGTCGTGTGCTGACACACAGTAATTCCCACCTTCCCCAGTGGCCCCTGTGGATCGTTGGGCAACCTTTGGGATATCCTCCCATCCTGTGTCTCGGCGCACTACACTTCGTGCCCCGTTGTTCCCCGCCACTGGACTGCGGTTGTCCCTGGTGCCTTGGCTAGCCCCACGACTGGGGGGATTATCTGTGGCGTGGGTGGTGGGCGGCGGCTCTGCGGGCTCTCCCGGTTTGGGGGTGACATGGCTAGCGCTGTCTTTGCCTGTACGGACGCCAAGGCGCAGACAACTGTCTGCCCCTGGGTGCCCACGTCTGTTCTCAGACCCTCTGGTCCTTTATTCCATCGGCAGATTGGGTGAGATGACACCTTGGTACTTCCCATTCCAGGGGTGTTCGCCTCTCCAATCACCACACGGTCCGTGAGATCTGAGCATGCGCGCGCGTTGCATGATGGAACTCGTAGTTCCTAGGCACCGTGCAGTGCACAGCCGTGGCTACCCCTCGTTTAGCGTCCGCACACCTGATCATCATCTGATCAGGTGTGGGGGGTATATGAGTAACCGGCCAGTCCCTCAGTTCCCATGGACGAGGGACGTGCCTGCATTCGCTCTGCACACAGCTACAAGGTAAACTTCTGCCTTTCAAAACACCCTGACTTCATGTTGTTTACATGAATTATTTATTATTCCTTTACATACTTTTTAGAACTTATTTTGGACCGGCCTCTTACTCTGGTGGTTAACACTGATTTTCTCAAGCAACACGGTGTGCTTCATGATGAATTAGGTAACAGATTCCTTTTCACTAGCCTCACCTGTGCCCAAGTACATTTTAAAGCTTCCATTTCCCTACCTTTCTGATCCTCCTTTTTTCCTTTATATTTCATATAGGATCCACTGTTACTTTTATCCCTTTTTCATCCCAGCACCGGTACTATATACCTGTGAATGTACAGCTATGAGAATCTTTTCTTACAGCAGATACCATCAAGTAAGTATAGGCATAAACTACCATATCTGGCCCCAGTTAACAACAGCAAGACCCCTAACACTATCCATTTTTCTAATTAGGCCTGCTTTAAGTGGTCTGCAGATATGGTTCAACCTTGATGTCCTTTCCTTGCTGTGTGCATACATATATCACAGGCACTTCCTGACCTTGCCTCTCTACAGCTTTTAGATATACATGTAAGTCCGCACCTCTTCCAGAGATATAGATACATTTATACCTATTTATATACATATATTTTTTGTTCTCTTTTTAATACAATGCACATATGCGCAACCCTCTATTCCTGGAATAACTACCACAGTGCATTATGACACATGACTATCTTTACATTCCTTTGCCAGGTCTACTGTATGCCCCCTGCAGGCATAATTTACGGCGCGGTCTGCCTGCTCCCCGGTGGGGATCTCCTTGGGTGGCTGTGTTCCCCCTCTCCCTCTCTTCCCTCCCGTCTTGGGCACTGACGCCCCAGGTATGTCCGCAGTTTCGTTTAGTGGTGTGGAGCTTAGGGTCGCATGAATGTCCAGCCACAGTTGCAATGTGTCATTGTTTTTACTATGCAGTGTTTGGTCAAATTAATATTTCTAACATGTGTTTTCATGTCCACCACACAGAATTTTTTATATATATCCACCCTATGAGCTCCTGTTCCCTGAAGAAGCCAATGTTTTGGCGAAACATGTAGGAAAACGAGCCCCCCCTCCTTCAACGGCCACTTGCCATCTGGCCCACTTGACCATTCTTAGGGTCACTTACAGTACATGTATCCACAAAATTTGTATAATTACTGTATGAATTGTTTATAATGTACATTGTATTTTTGATAGACTGTTAATAAAATTTGTAATTTTAGTATTTTTTGTTTTATCTTTTCTTCTCTAATTTTCCTGACCCTAGCACCGCTATAATCCCTTGTCCACACACCCATTTAACGTTTGATTATTTAGGGGATGAGGTGCTGTATCCTCTGGTACCATCTAGCCATCTTTACTTTTTATTTACCTGTAAGTTTCTGTATCCCTTGTCACTACAACATAATCTAAGGGTTCTAGGTTACAGCTAAATACAACATGGACATTCTAGGCACGGAGAGGGTAGGTTTTATGTCAAACCTCAAGACTGCTTGCTTGAATGAACACAAAATTGAAGATGACACCCAGACTTTCTTTTCCCGAATGTCTAAACTTCTCAAATGTAAGTCACACTTACATTGGCATATTGAATACTTTAAACTATATGTTAGTGAGAATATCTGTCCCCTCGGGTTGAGGGGCCAGATATTCCCCACTTTAAAAGACCCTTCAGCTGACTTTAAAAAAGCATGGGAAGATGTACTAACAAGGAGCAGTCTTGACTTAATAGGACTTCTTGTCACACAGTATGCTCGTGACATGACCGTTCTCGATAGTGACATTGAGTGACTCAATGTTGAGTATTCTCATCTAAATGATAATGCGGTATTTAAAGACAAATGGAAAGAACTCAAAGAACGACTAGAAAGCATGAATAGAGATATTATAGTCAAGAAACAAATAAAATTTGGGAAAGATAAATCAGCCTTTGATGAGGGCCTAGCTTACCGCTGGCCTGGTAGGAACCAAGGTAGACGGGGGCCACCTCGCACTAACAGTAAAAGGAATTCCACTACAGACATTGAATCAGATTCTTCCCTCTCCTCCACCCTGTCTTCTTTAAGCACTATTCAACCCAATGCCCCATCTGCACTTAACTCTTCACGTAAGAGACTTCGTTTTGGAGGCAATACCCCGCCAACGAACCCTAAAAAAGACAAGAAAGGCCCCAAAGGCCCTAGATCTACACGGGCACCCCCAACACAAACCCCTAATGATACCACTACCCCTTTAGAAGGGGCAGTTGGTCACTCTACACTACACGGCACGATCCCTAAAATTCTAAATTTAGCCACTATGACCAACAAATACACCAAAATTAATGAGGATGCTATTTTTTTAGACCTGAAGAAACAACAGAGCAACCTAGACACCTATATTCTGAAACCTCCACAACCCCAACAGAATCCCCCCCGCACATCACACCAACCTTAACGTAATAAACCTTACCCCATATACACTCAATGACGAAGAAATCTCATTACTACAATTAGGACTTGGTTTCTGCCCCCTTGATGCGCTCAAGGTTACGGAGACAATTAAGGATCTATACCTGTTTGCACGTAACTTAACTTTTAGATTTATGTACGATAATGATCGTGTCAACCTCGGCCTGGAGCGTGAGCTCGCGGAGCGCACCAGAGGCTTCTCTATGGAGGAGTTTCGGGCGCTCCGTGACCTCATGCTCCTGTTCGACGAGGGTGACACCGGGGACCCTGTTCCGTCTCAAGAAGCGGGTCCCTCGATGATATCCCCCCAAGTGAACCTCAGAGGGGGGTGCCCCCCGTCTGCTATTTCTCGAACCAATGCTTCTAGTCTGACTGTCCCTAAACAAACGCTACCTACTAAGTCCTTTCGTTTACGATCCCGAAGGTTTCCTGACCTAAACACTTGTCCCGAGATTTGGGCCTTTCTTCAAGCGACTATTAGCGATCTCAAAAAACAAAAATGGTCCGACTTTCATCCTAACCTCAATCCTAATCAAACCCGAGCTCTCCAGTCCCTACAGAGACGCCCAGATGTGGTTATTAAACAATCGGACAAGGACGGGAATATTGTCCTTATGACACACTACCAATATCAATCAATGTGCCTTGCCATCCTCAACAATAGAAATTGGTACACACCTATTACCCAATCCCATGTGTCATCCTTTGCACAGGAACTCCAGGCTCTTTGCACTGAGGCCTATTTTATGGGCCTCATTGCCAAAGACACCTTGGAGTTCCTGGTCTCCAAATTTCCCCGCACTCCGACCTTTTATTCCCTACCCAAGACTCACAAAAATATGCAAACCCCTCCCGGAAGTCCCATAGTCTCGGGGATAGGCTCCTTAACTGATAATGCCAGTAAATTTGTTGACGCATTTTTGATGCCCCACGTCCATAGCCTTCCGTCCTATATCAAAGACACTGCCGACCTATTACAACGCCTCGAGGGAATCCAGATCCCTCCGGACGCCCTGCTCGTGGCTGTTGATATTGAGGCTCTTTACTCGAGTATCCCCTACGAGCAGGGCGTACGGATGGCTGGTTCCTTTTTGTTCGAACAGGATACAACTACATGGCCCCTTAACCACTTCGTACTTGCACTATTGTATTTCATACTAACGAAAAATTACTTTACTTTCAACAACCAACTATTTTTGCAAATACAGGGAGTTGCAATGGGGACGTCATGTGCCCCAGCCTATGCAAACTTATATCTGGGTGGCTGGGAGAGATATATCCATGCCAACGATAAATACTCTGAATTTCTAGATGATATCCTTTTGTGGTATCGCTTTATTGATGACCTACTATTGGTCTGGACGGGTTCAAGGGACAAACTATTACTATTTCTCCGTGAACTAGACACCAATGATTTAAATCTAAAGTTTACTTTTAAGATTGACTCAGAGCAGATCTCCTTTTTAGATTTGAATATTATAAAACAACCGGATGGGACTTTGGGTACTGACCTCTACAGAAAGCCAACTGCCGGCAACACGCTCCTGTTTGCTACCAGTGCACACCCGAGCGCTCTGGTACGGAGCATACCATATGCCCAGTACCTGCGCTTATGCAGAAACTGCACCCGAGACACCGACTTTAGATTCCAGGCTAGGGCACTGCGCGAACGCTTACTGTTGCGTGGCTACTCCCCCACCAATCTTTGTAAAGCTTACAACAAAGCAGCGTCACGTTCTCGGACTTCCCTTCTCTTTAAGCATAAGGAACCTTCCCCTCCCAAGGACACTGTGAGGTTTATTACGACTTACCCCGCACATCACAATCTGCTTCGTAACATTTTAACCAAAAATTGGCACCTTTTGGCTGAGCATCACACGCTGGCCAAATATGTACGACCCACCCCAGAAGTGGTTTTCCGCAGGGCCCGATCCTTGCGGGATAAGCTGACCTCCAGTCATTATATTTCCAAAAAACCCCCGAGAACTGGACCAAACGGCACCTTTAAATGCGGGGATTGTCCCCGGTGCCCTTGGGTCCATGAGAGTAGATATTTTGCCCTACCCAATGGGGAGACTTTGGTCCCTCGTACCTTTGCTAATTGTGCCACTAAAGGGGTGATCTACTTAATGATTTGTAGATGTAAAGCATTTTATGTAGGAAAAACGATCCGAGAATTTAGACAAAGAATTGGCGACCATCTTTATGATTCGGAAAATGGGAAATTAACTACCATTGGCCGACACATCGGTTTGTACCACAGATTTGACAATACGGTTGTCAAATTCTTGGTCCTTGAGGTGGTCCAGCCCAGCCCCAGGGGTGGCGATTGGGATCGCTCGGTTCTTCAGAAGGAGTCCCTGTGGATCGAGCGACTCAACGCCACCCTCCCGCCCGGCCTCAATGAGGCAGTATCATATAAGGCATTTTTGTGAATTGTTTGGGTCCCCCCTTTCCACTCCCCCCCCTCCTCTTCTTCCTACCTTCCCATCCCACCTTTCCTCCTCCCTTCCCTCCTTGTTCCTTGTCCCCCCCTTCCCTCCCCCCCCTTTTTTATTTGGGATGGTTCCATGTTGTGCATTTTTCAACAATTCAATTTTGATCTGTGACCACCCTTGATGCTGTTGGGACATTATCAGTCCTGGGTGACATTGTAATCGTTACTATTATATGTAAAACATAATTTATTTTGCTTTGCTCTTGTAAATTGTTGTTATCAAATATGGTTAATTAATTGCTGTACAAGGACAATCTCTCCTCCCCTCCCCCCCCCCCCTCCTTGTCCCTTTCGCCTGCCCCATCTCTTCCCTCCCCCACCCCCCCCTCAGGTGTTGTTTAGTGGTTTGCTGGATTCATGCTCTTTCCCCTGCGGCGGACACATGTTTGCCCTGGCAGCCCCCCTTGACTGCTTGTGTCTCTTTGTCTGGGAACGCGATTCCCTTTGACATGAGCGCACGCATGCGCAGTAGCACAACGAGGTGCACCTGCGCTGTGCGGGCAAACTGACCCGGTGACGTCAGAGGCCACTCACGTTAGCGTGCCCTGACTTCCGGGTTGGGGAGCTCAAATGGCAGCCACTCCAGCCGCTATTCGAGCCTGACAGCCTCCTGACGCAGAGCTGTGCCCGGTATCGTTCCCTAACAGGTCAGTTTATCATTATCCTCTTATTGACTGTTACACTTTTGTTCATTTTGTACTGCCTTCTTTTATACATCCAAATCTTTGCTATCTGGCGCCTATCTCATTTTCCCCATGCTACTATTATGTCTACCCAGCACACTGGTCTATCTTCAACGTTATGTTGAAATTATATTGCCCTGTGTTTTTGCCTCTGTAGCTTTGGTTGGGCTTTATTACTATCATCTCTACTGCCTGTCAGTTTACCTTCTACTTTTTACACATATCCCAGCAGTCGTGTTGGCTACGAGACCTATGTGTGCAATACTTTTTGCCCTGCATTTTAATTACTATACTTTCCTTATATGTACATTAGCAGTTTATTTAGATGTTTATAATTCTATTCCTAGTTGGATTGACTTTAATGTGACATGCTCACTAGCCTGCTAATTTGGGTGTCTGAAGCAGTACCTTTGATGGCTCTATATGACCTCCCCTATCTACGTTCTCTATAAGTGGAACTTCTGCAACCAATTTAGCTCATGCGTCTTACAATATCTAATGTATTGTTGGTGAGTGTCACTGCCTGTTACCACCAGTGTGTAGCCTTGCCTTTAATTAACACTTCGAGCTCCTAGTATCCTTTTTTGGTGGTGGTCTGCTTAGCCCTTCCTTTTATTTCCTGTCCCCCCCCCTCTCCCCCCCCTCCCCCCTCCTTTTCCCCTTTTCACTTCTCCCCCCCCCTCCCCCCTCCTTTTCCCCTTTTCACTTCTCCCCCCCCCCTCCCCCCCTTCCCTTATCTCCTTGGATCTTGGTCTTATCCTTTCTATACCACCACTGAAGGTGCTTTGTAATCTTACGGCTATGGCACACCCCTTTAGGATCTCACTGGCACCGAGATGCTTATAGTCTGGTTAATCATACTCTTATCTATTAGAGGCTGCCTGTTATCCCCTGTGTCCGCCGCGGGGGGACTTTTATTGGGTCCTGCATACTTACGGAAACCGCCTGACTGGGTGAGCTTGTCCTTATTTTTACTCCACGTGTATGATGTATTTGATTATTGTTGTAAACAGTGTTGCTGCAATGACTTTATGTATTTGCTTGTATATGCTAAAACTATGTTACATCATGTTCTAGATATGCTTCTCCTGAGGAAGCGGTGTTTAACCGCGAAACCGGTCGAGATTTAAAGCTCCACATACACTTCTCATCCAAATCTTGCGGAATCCACCTGTTTTGATTGTGTGGTATTTCCCTTTTATGATGATATAGAGTGATGTTGTCTATAAGTGCAATTGTAATTGTAACTGTAATTTTATTCTGTTGTTTTGATTAAAATTTATATTTTATAAGGTTCTTAACTCATCCTTATACCAACTACGATACACCAACATTTGAGTAACGGAATAGTCCCACTTTTTTCCAATTTTTGGGGGGGTCAAGGCAGGAGTTGTCAGTAGCAGCAACTGCGACTGCGTCTTCACCCCCTCACTTTCTTCAAGTAGAAGGGAAGCTGTCGCCACTAAGGGACCTTCGACCTTGTTTCCAGGGATCACCATGAGTAGCTGAAGCAAGTACCAGAGCAGTATTCGCACCAACCGGGGACGTTGAAGAATTGGGAAACTTCAGGGATCCAGCCAGCAGAGGTGACGCTTGCAGAGCAGTCTTGTGTGTCAAGCCATGGACCGAGCAGGCCAGCGGGGTGAAGCTTGAGGTATATCTGTGTGCCAAGCTAGGGACTCAGCAGGGATGCCGGGGTGACGCTTGAAAAAGATACTCAGTAAGAAGATTGAAAGAGCTCAGGAGATCCAGTGGCAGTGGATCAGCAAGTCTAGTGTGAGAGACTGGGAGCTCAGTTGAGTGAAGATCTACAAGAGGAGACTGTAGAGGAAGTGAAGGAGTTCATTGTAACCTTTGTTAGAAACTGTTCAAGATTGTTGCCATATGAGACAGCGTGTCTACACGTGCAGATGTGTTGCCTGGCTGGGTGCCTTTCCCTGCATGGCTGTCTACCTATAGAAGTCTCGGAGTCTGCCGATTAACATTGCAGCTACTAAAGGGTGTCCTGGCCCTAACCCTCTCCCCCACAGTTCTGTTTAAGAGACAATAAATCTCTTTGCTTTCAAGAAGTGTTTGGCACCCATGAATCTATTTTGTACTACATTCACCATGCCTTGTAACCCACTCTACAAAGAAGGATGTCAGCTATAGACCAAAGGGGGTCCAGGACTTGGCTACACAGGATATGTGCAAGCATGCATGCTGCCCAGTGGTGAGCACAGTGACAGCCAGTGAAAGAGATTATGTAAAGCAGAGTGGAGCTGTCAGTCAAGGATCTGATCCAACCACCAGTGCCTTTGGGTGGATCAGATCATTGAATGACAGTTCCAATCCTCTTTGCAATGTGACCCATTATAGCTTAGCCCTGCCTCCATTTTGGCCATGCTGCAAGGGAAAGGAGAACAAAAATCTCATGACCACCACTTTTGAAGAAATTAACAAAGCATGGTCAATATAAATCAGCAGCTTATAGTGTGCCCTAATGTTTAGATGTGGGCACACTACTGGGGTTTAGAACTGGTGCTGACTACAATGATCCATAAATCTGACAGAAGGTCATCTGAGCAACGCACAATAGTGATACAAGATGAGGGCACTAGCCTGAACATAAGGGCAAAAGCTCCAACAGTTAGCAGTAGGGATGTACCGTAATTTTGGCCGCCGAAACATATCGGCCGAAAATGGTGTTTTCGGAGCAGTGCCGAAAGAAAAATTTTGACGATAATGGGAATGGGCCTGGGCTGCCTCCGCCCCCTGGTGCCGCCCATTGCGGGGGCATCTTCCTGGCTCTTCCCAGTCCTTCCTCCTCCTCTCCTTCCTCCCCACAAAGAGGCATCTCCGTGTGTCACGGAGCTGAATTGCCCGGGCGGCTGCAGTAACAATGTCCCACCTCCTGTGACAGACGGCACAGTGATCCAATGGCGGGACATTGAATCAGTGTGACGTGATTACAGGAGGCGGGACATTGTTACTGCAGCCAACCGGGCATTGGGCAATTCAATTCACAGCTCCAGGACACACACAGATGCTGCATTCAGACACAGGCAAGCTGCATGTGATGAGCACTAGCAGGCTGCATGAGGGGAACAGGCAGGCTGCATGAGGGGAACAGGCAGGCTACATCTGATGGGAACAGGCAGACTGCATGAGGAGAACTGGCAGGCTGCATCTGATGGGAACTGGCAGGCTGCATCTGACGGGCACTGGTGAGGCTGCATTGATCTCTTGTATCACGTCTGCAGTCTTTGACCATCTCCTGTAGTATATCTGCAATCTCTGACCATCTCCTGTACTAAGTCTGCATTCTCTGACCCTCTCCTGTAGTATGTCTGCAGTCTCTGACTGTCTCTTGTAGTATGTCTGCAGTTTCCTGACCATCTCCTGTAGCATGTCTGCAGTCTCTGACCGTCTCCTGTAGTATGTCCGCAGTCTCTGACCGTCTCCTGTTCCATGTCTGCATTCTTCGACCGTCTCCTGTAGTATATCTGCAATCTCTGACCATCTCCTGCACTAAGTCTGCATTCTCTGACCGTCTCCTGTAGTATGTCTGAAGTCTCTGACTGTCTCCTGTAGCATGTCTGCAGTCTCTGACTGTCTCCTGTAGCATGTCTGCAGTCTCTGACGTCTCCTGTAGCATGTCTGCAGTCTCTGACCGTCTCCTGTAGCATGTCTGCAGTCTCTGACCGTCTCCTGTAGCATGTCTGCAGTCTCTGACCATCTCCTGTAGCATGTCCGCAGTCTCTGACCATCTCCTGTAGTATGTCTGCAGTCTCTGACCGTCTCCTGTAGCATGTCCGCAGTCTCTGACCATCTCCTGTAGTATGTCCGCAGCCTCTGACCGTCTCCTGTAGTATGTCTGCAGTCTCTGACCATCACCTGTAGTATGTCTGCAGTCTCTGATCATCTCCTGTATCAGATGGTTAGAGACTGGGGACATGATACAAGAGATGGTTGGAGACTGCGTACTCAATTTTCTTGAGCTTTTCTTGCACCAAAGGTGCCAATAATGGCCAACAATAAATTCATATTAATTTAAATTGATGATATTAATTAAAACGTCGAATATAATACAATTGTATATAAAAATATAAATATTTTTAAAAAACTGTTTATTTACGGTATTGGTTTCGGTTTTCGGCCTAGTGTATTTTTCATTTTCGGTATCGGTTTCAGCACCAAAAGACCCATTTGATACACCACTAGTTGGCAGATGTGCTTGGGTGATGGTAACAATCCAGGTCCCTATCCTAGTAGGAGATAGCTAATAGTCGACCATGTAGGTTAGGGAGCTCAAGGAAGAAACCCTGAGCGGTACCATGTACTACGAGGGGCTGTTCATGTCCTGAGGACAGGCCTGGATGAGGCACAGTTCCAGAACATATACATATGGACTGGAGCAAGGGGTCCAGGGGTGGTAGGATCCCAAATAGACTTTGGAAGGTACAGCGTTTTTATGCGGCAGTACAGGGGAGAAAATAAAGAACAAATAGAGGAGGCACAAGAGACAAGGATTGAGCCCATTTGCTAAAAGTGGTCCCTTTCCACCTGGTTCCCAGAGAGGCAAACTACCTAAGAATGTACCAGGATGCACAATCAGCCCCTCACTTGTAGCCGTGAGGTGCACCTTATTGCATAGGGGTTTTCAGAGGGGTTAGCTGACCTCCAAGTAGGAGCCCTATGGACTGAGTGGGAGTCAGGCTTAGAAGGCTTAAAGGCACCTAAATGCATATAGTAATGGTATGTTTTAAATAGGGAAAATATAACTACCACCATAAACAACCTAGCAGAAACTGGGATCTCATGTATAAAAGAATGTGAACCTAAAATGTCTGTGTTGTCTGCAGCACCCAAAAAGGTCCCACCTGATATTGTCAAAGTACAGTTTAGAGAAAAAACTCTGTTATGCCTTTACCTCCAGAAAAATGTAACAAAATAGCTGCCAAAGATAGCTGAAGCTGGTTCTCTATATTGATTCTACAGTATAAAACAATAAATGCAAAAGAGAAACCACTGGTTTGTAACACAATTTATGCATAGTTACATAGCTATTCTCGTTATAAAAAAAGACACAAGTCCATCAAGTTCAACCAACATAGAAAAAACCACATACACACAAATAGAAACCTCCATATACAGTATCCTACACCCAAAGTTGATCCAGAAGAAGGCAACCCCCCCAACAAAAAAAACGATAAAGCATGATCCAATTTGCTCCAGCCAAAGAAAACATCTATTTCCTTATTCCCCAACAGGCAATAACGATTAAGGCTCTCTTCATAATAATTCATCTGTGTTACCGTGTGAAAAGGTACACTGCAATATAGGCTCGCAATTTAACAGATGGAAAAATGGATATGACCCTTTTTTCTAACACTGTGCACCGCACCACGTTATGTGTGTTGTGGTGCACTGCAGCGTGGGTGAGATTTGTGTTAGGGTGTTGGACTGCTATTCAAAATGGATTTCCAAAGCAACACACTGCGTTATAGTGGGCCCCAAAGGGTAAGTACACCTTCAAACAAGGTAATCCCCCCGCCCCACCCACTAACCTAAAGTAATCCACCCTCTTGGTCCCCAGATGCATCCTTACCACCATCTCTTGCCCTTCTACACTGTTAACATAATTCATTTCAGCTCTGGCCATGCCTACACAATTGATCCCAATAGTCCTTGGGAATTGGTCCCATGGGGATATATTCCACAGGTGCAGCCAGTGCAAAGCAGAATTTTGTGAAGGATGTAAACATTGTGGGAGGCTGTACAGTGCCTTGAAAAAGTATTCATATCCCTTGAAATTTTCCACATTTTGTCATGTTACAACCAAAAACGTAAATGTATGTTATTGGGATTTTATAGACCAACACAAAAAGGCACATAATTGTGAAGTAAAGGGAAAATGATACATGGTTTTCAAAATAAATGGGTGAAAAGTGTTGCGTGCATTTGTATTTAGCCCCCTTTACTCGGATACCCCTAACTAAAATCTAGTGGAACCAACTGCCTTCAAAAGTCACCTGATTAGAAAATAGAGTCCAGCTGTGTGTAATTTAATCTCAGTATAAATACAGCTGTTATGTGAAGCCCTCAAAGGTTTGTTAGAGAACCTTAGTGAACAAACAGCATCATGAAGGCCAAGGAAAACACCAGACAGGTTGGGGATAAAGTTGTGGAGAAGTTTAAAGCAGGGTTAGGTTATAAAAAAATATCCCAAGCTTTGAACATCTCACGGAGCACTGTTCATTCCATCATCTGAAAATTTAAAGAGTATGGCACAGCTGCAAACCTACCAAGACATGGCCGTCCACCTAAACTATCAGGCCGGGCAAGGAGGGCAATAATCAAAGAAGCAGCCAAGAGGCCCATGGTAACTCTGGAGGAGCTGCAGAGATCCATAGCTCAGGTGGGAGAATATGTCCACAGGACAACTATTAGTCGTGCACTCCACAAATCTGGCTTTTATGGAAGAATGGCAAGAAGAAAGCCATTATTGAAAGAAAGCCATTAGAAGTCTCGTTTGCAGATTGCAAGAACCCATGTGGGTGACACAGCAAACATGTGGAAGAAGGTGCTCTGGTCAGATGAGTCCAAAATGAAACTTTTTGGCCTTAAAGCAAAACGCTATGTGTGGTGGAAAACTAACATTGCACATCACCCTGAATACACCATCCCCACCGTGAAACATGGTGGTGGCAGTATCATGTTGTGGGGATGCTTTTCTTCAGCGGGGACAGGGAAGCTGGTCAGAGTTGATGGGAAGATGGATGCAGCCAAATACAGGTCAATCTTAGAAGAAAACCTGTTAGAGTCTACAAAACACTTGAAACGGGGTGGAGAGGTTCACCTTCCAGCAGGACAACGACCCTAAACATACAGCCAGAGCTTAAGGAAATAATTCCAGACGGCTGCACTTTCAAAAATTCTTTTATTGAAGCTTCATATGATAAGTGGTTGACAGATGGAGCAGGGGGCAAAGAGGTAGACTCGTTTCACGCAAATGTTAGCACTTAGACATACAGCCAGAGCTACAATAGATTGGTTTGGATCAAAGCATATTCATGTGTTAGAATGACCCAGTCAGAGTCCAGACCTAAATTCAATTGAAAATCTGTGGCAAAAATTAACAAAAATGTCACTCTCTAGATGTGCAAAGCTGGTAGAGACATGTCCAAAAAGACTTGCAGCTGTAATTGCAGCGAAAGGTGGTTCTACAAAGTATTGACTCAGAGGGGCTGAATACAAATGCGTGCCACAATTTTTGGGATATTTACAGTGGGGACGGAAAGTATTCAGACCTCCTTTTATTTTTCACTCTTATATTGCAGCCATTTGCTAAAATCATTTAAGTTCATTTTTTTCCTCATTAATGTACACACAGCACCCCAAAAAAAACACAGAATTGTTGGCATTTTTGCAGATTTATTAAAAAAGAAAAACTGAAATATCACATGGTCCTAAGTATTCAGACCCTTTGCTCAGTATTTAGTAGAAGCACCCTTTTGATCTAATACAGCCATGAGTCTTTTTGGGAAAGCTGCAACAACTTTTTCACACCTGGATTTGGGGATCCTCTGCCATTCCTCCTTGCAGATCCTCTCCAGTTCTGTCAGGTTGGATGGTAAACGTTGGTGGACAGCCATTTTTAGGTCTCTCCAGAGATGCTCAATTGGGTTTAAGTCAGGGCTCTGGCTGGGCCATTCAAGAACAGTTACGGAGTTGTTGTGAAGCCACTCCTTCGTTATTTTAGCTGTATCATCTGTGTCAGCTTAGGGTCATTTTCTTGTTGGAAGGTAAACCTTTGGCCCAGTCTGAGGTCCTGAGCACTCTGGAGAAGGTTTTCATCCAGGATATCCCTGTACTTGGCTGCATTCATCTTTCCCTCAATTGCAACCAGTCGTTCTGTCCCTGCAGCTGAAAAACACCCCCACAGCATGATGCTGCCACCACCATGCTTCACTGTTGGGACTGTATTGGACAGGTGATGAGCAGTGCTTAGTTTTCTCCACACATACCGCTTAGAATTAAGTCCAAAAAGTTCTATCTTGGTCTCATCAGGCCAGAGAATCTTATTTCTCACCATCTTGGAGTCCTTCAGGTGTTTTTTTAGCAAACTCTATGTGGGCTTTCATGTGTCTTGCACTGAGGAGAGGCTTCCGTCGGGCCACTCTACCATAAAGCCCCGACTGGTGGAGGGCTGCAGTGATGGTTGACTTTCTACAACCTTCTCCCATCTCCCGACTGCATCTCTGGAGCTCAGCCACAGTAATCTTTGGGTTCTTCTTTACCTCTCTCACCAAGGCTCTTCTCCCCCAATAGCTCAGTTTGGCCAGACGACCAGCTCTAGGAAGGGTTCTGGTCATCCCAAACATCTTCCATTTAAGGATTATGGAGGCCACTGTGCTCTTAGGAACCTTAAGTACAGCAGAAATTTTTTTGTAACCTTGGCCAGATCTGTGCCTTGCCACAATTCTGTCTCTGAGCTCTTCAGGCAGTTCCTTTGACTTCATGATTCTCATTTGCTCTGACATGCACTGTGAGCTGTAAGGTCTCATATAGACAGGTGTGTGGCTTTCCTAAAGTCCAATCAGTATAATCAAACACAGCTGGACTCAAATGAAGGTGTAGAACCATCTCAAGGATGATCAGAAGAAATGGACAGCACCTGAGTTAAATATATGAGTGTCACAGAAAAGGGTCTGAATACTTAGGACCATGTAATATTTCAGTTTTTCTTTTTTAATAAATCTGCAAAAATGTCAACAATTCTGTGTTTTTCTGTCAATATGGGGTGCTGTGTGTACATTAATGAGGAAAAAAATTAACTTAAAGAGGGAGTCCCGCAAAATTTTTTTTTTAAAATGTCAGCAGCTACAAATACCGCAGCTGCTGACTTTTAAAATAAGGACACTTACCTGTCACAGGATCCAACGATGTCGGCACCCGAAGCCGAACCGTTGCTCGGCTCTCGGGTACTGCCATCGCCATCTTCTGTAAGGGAATCAGGAAATGAAGCCTTGCGGCTTCACTTCCCGATTCCCTACTGCGCATGCACGAGGCGCGCTGTGCAATCAGAACCCGTGGGAGTCTACGCCCAGAAGTGGGTGCAAATACCTGTATTAGACAGGTATCTGCACCCCCCTGAAAGGTGCCAAATGTGACACCGGAGGGGGGGAGGGTTCCAAAAAGCGGAGGTTCCGTTTTTGTGTGAATCTCCGCTTTAAATGATTTTAGCAAATGGCTGCAATATAACAAAGAGTGAAAAATTTAAGGGGGTCTGAATACTTTCCATCCCCACTGTATGTATGTTGCTTGAAATGTCAATTGCCAAACAAACCAGCTCGGTACAAGGTTCTCACAAACTGCAAACGGGACTTCGTATGGCTTTCTTTCAGCAATGGCTTTCTTCTTGCCACTCTTCCATAAAGACCAGATTTGTGAAGTGCACAACTAATAGATGTCCTGTGGACAGATTCTCCCACCTGAGCTGTGGATCTCTGCAGCTCCTCCAGAGTTACCATGGGCCTCTTGGCTGCTTCTCTGATTAACGCTCTCCTTGCCCGGCCTGTCAGTTTAGGGAGATGGCCATGTCTTGGTAGGTTCACAGTTGTGCCATACTCTGTTCATTTTTGGATGATGGATTGAACAATCCTCTGTGAGATATTAAAAGCTTGGGATATTTTTTTAAGACCTAACCCTGCTTTAAGCTTCTCCACAAGGTTATCCCTGACCTGTCTGATGTGTTCCTTCGCCCCTTCATGATGCTGTTTCTTTACTAAGGTTCTCCAACAAACTTCTGAGGGCTTCACAGAACAGCTGTATTTATACTGAGATTCATTTTCATAGAGGTGGACTCTATTTACTAATTAGGTCACTTCTGAAGGCAATTGGTTCCACTAGATTTTAGTTAGGGGTATCAGAGTAAAGGGGGCTGAATACAAATGTACGCCACACTTTTCACTTATTTATTTGTAAAAAAATGTGAAAACCATCTATCATTTTCCTTCCTCTTCACAATGATGTGCCACGTTGTGTTGGTCTATCACATAAAATCCCAATAAAATACATTTACGTTTTTGGTTGTAACATGACAAAATGTGGAAAATTTCCAGGGGTGTGAATACTTTTTCAAGGCACTGTAGATCTGGGAAATCGGATACACCATGGAAATCTGATCAAGCAACATGGGTCGCAGTACCTCATGACAGAATATTACTTACAGCCTGATTTGACTCTGTAACAGACTCCATTCCCCATAGTGTTGACAGTTCACGTGGTGATCACGGAATTCTTCTTAACCAGACACCTTCCATCGCATAGTAATGCTGGTCTTATTGGATTGGGACTGTCACTTTCATTATATGCACACAATTCTTTTCCATTTTGTTTTTATATTTTTAAATGTTTTATTTGTTTTTCACCGTTGAACCAAATTGGTGTTTTTTTGCATATTGTCATTATTAGCGCGGCAAATAATTTTTATGTATTTAGCAATCTTAAAATGTTTGAGTGTCTTTTTTTAATCAAAGTAGCTCTAAATCACACCTCCAAACCCAATTTATTTATTGGAATCCAGATGTGCAAACTACTGACTCCAATTGGCTTTTGTTGAAGTAAATGGTCTGTGGGTTCACTTACTTTTTTCCTCCATCGCTATGAATGCTTAATGGTTGTGTTCAATAAAGACATGATAAATTAGAATTGTTTGTGTGCTTAAGCACATTGTGTGTGTTTATTATTGTGACTTAGATGAGGATCAGATTACATTTAATGGCAAAGTACTGCAGAAAACCAATTAATGCCAAGGGGTTCACATACTTTTTCTTGTCACTGCACATGATGATCGTATATAGGATTTAACGATCAAAAAAATGTTTTTTTTTTTATTTGCATGATCTTTTTACTTCATGTAACTGAAATCCGTAATTAATCATCAATTAAACATTAAGCCCGGGTTTACACCTATGCGAATTAGATGCGGTTTACACCGCATCCAATTCGCAGGACATTTTAAAATACATTCATTTGAATGTATCTGGTTCACATATGTGCGTTGCATTCGCACTGCGCATTGCACAAAAACGTGTGCGTTTTTTGGGCATTGCGGTGCGAATTACAAGCCCATTACCTCCTATGGGAACGCATCTGATTCACAGATGCATTGCGTTCTGAACAAGGATTTTCTCCTTCTCCTCACTACACCTCCCCCTCCCCCCCCCCTCCCTCCCACTCTCCCTGCTCACTGATCCGCAGCTAGAACACAGAGAAGCCTTTGAACAACAGATTTTTATCTTCCCAGTGAAACCTGAGCTTCAATTTGCACCGCACATGTGTGAAACCGGGCTTAACGTTTTAATAGATACACAAGTGGTTATGATGAGCTAATTTTAAAGTGATATTTAAGGCAGTTTTTTTTTAACCACTTGACAACTGGGCACTTAAACCCCCTTCCTAACCAGACCAAATTTTCAGCTTTTGGTGCTCTCACACTTTGAATGACAATTACTCAGACATGCAACACTGTACCCATATGAAATTTTTGTCCTTTTTTTCACACAAATAGAGCTTTCTTTTGGTGGTATTTAATCACCGCTGAGTTTTTTATTTTTTGCGCTATAAATCAAAAAAGACTGAAAATTTGATTAAAAAAAAAAAAAATTATTTGTTTCTGGTAGCCTCCCTGGCGGTTTTCCCGAGTGTGGCTCGGGGTTAAAATTCAGTACCATTAGCGGTAACCCCGAGCCACACTCGGGATCGCATTGCAGGATCCTGGGGCGGCGTTACTTACCTTGTCCCCGGGATCCTGCGATGTCACCCGCAGTGTCCGAGGGCTCCGTCCTCCTCCGAAGCCTCTCCGTGCCAGGCTCCGTTCCCTGCGAGCGGCGCGACGCACGGGGGCGGAGCCTGGCGGCAAATTCAAAAAAATGTCAAAAGCATAACACATACAGTACTGTAATCTTACAGATTACAGTACTGTATGAAATGATTTCACATCCCTTTTGTCCCCAGTGCTTTGTCCCATGCCCTGCATGCAATTTTACATGATATACACTGTTCTTTCTGCCTGGAAACTGGAGATTGTCCATAGCAACCAAAAAGTGTCCCTTTACGTCAAAAGTGGCTTTAGACCAGCTAGAAAACAGCGATAATAAATTAGAACACTTGCAGAATTGAGCGATAGTGAATTGTGGGGAAATTTATTTTATTACTATTTTTTTTTTTAATTATTTATTTTTATTTATTATATTATAATTTATGTTTTTGTGTTTCAAACTTTATCATACCCGGGATATCTACTAGACTCTGGTTTGGACAGATTTAAGTGTGTTATTGTTAAGATTTACAGACCTACAATATAAAACGCCAAATTTCCATGCAAAATAATGGTACCGCTTTCAGCACCTAAAATCCTAAATAATCATACCGCCAGGGAGGTTAAAATTTATTGCAGAGTATTGGCAGAGTATTGGCGAGTATTGGTAGAGTATTGGCGAGTATTGGCGAGTATTGGTAGAGTACTGGCGAGTATTGGCAGAGTATTGACGAGTATTGGCAGAGTTTTGCAGTGTTGCAGAGTATTGGCAGAGTATTGCATAATGTTGCAGAGTATTGAACAGTGTTGCACAGTGTTGCAGAGTATTGCAGTATTGCAGTTTTGCAGAGTAGTGCAGAGTATTGCAGTATTGCAGTTTTGCAGAGTATTGCAGAGTATTGCAGATTATTTACATTGAGCAGCGCTGTGGGCACTAAACATTCAGCCCACAGCGCTGCTGCAATCTCTCCCCCTCGCACTGTACTGATCGGTACACAGAGGGGAGGGAGGAACCGGCGTCATGACGTGACGCCGGTTTGTTTACATGTGATCGCTCCGTCATTTGACGGAACGATCACGTAGTAAACGGCCACGATTAGCGGCTATTTACCGTGATCCGTGATGCGCCGGGTCCTCTGGACCCGGCGGTCACGGATGTTCCCAGGTGCGCGCCCCAGGGGGCGCACGGGAGCAACATTCTGGAATGACGTCCCACGGACGTCCACCCAGAACTAGCCGACCGCGCTGTATTCATCTTTTGGCTATGGCCCGGTCGGCAAGTGGTTAAATAACAAACATGTTATACTTACCTACTCTGTACAGTGGATTTGCACAAAGCAGCCCCAATCCTCTTCTTCTCAGGTACCCCACAAGTGCTCTTAGCCCCTCCCTCCTGCCGAGTGCCCCCATAGCAAGCAGCTTACTATGGTTGCACCCAAGCAGATTTATTACTGAGCCTTTGCTCTGTGTTTCCATTCACAAACAAAGCGCGGCTCGGCCCTGGCCCTCTCTCCTCATTGACTGACTGGCTGTGATTGACAGAAGTGGGAGCCAATGGCTCCTGCTACTGTCTCAGTCAATGAGGAGGAAGAGACCCAGGAGAGCCTCTGCTCTCATGCACATTGCTGGATCGAGATGGGCTCAAGTAAGTATTAGGGGGTCTGCTGCTCATAGAAAGTTTTTTTTTAATATGCATGAAGGTAAAACACATTTACAGCATTTACAACCACTTATCAACAATCATATCAGTGTGGTAAATCTTTTAAAACTGTATTTATTATGAATTCATTAATTATGAGCCCTTTTAACAGAGATGAGATTAGGCATGTTTGGATTGTAGTCCAAACCAATCTGAGCTATCCAGCCAAGAAGCTGTCACTGCGGACCGCCAATCATAAGTGGCCAAGGTATTCCCTACCACGCAGCCGCACATATACACGTACCTTGTATATGTGCTGCTGTAGGACGTAGAATGACTCTCAATGGCAGATTCTTGATGGGATAGCTGAAGTGGAATTTCACATTATGAAAGACTTACCTGTCAAACGGTGCCCTCCGGTGCTGTCACTGCTCCCAGTACTTCTATCTTCACCTGGTCTTCCTTCCAGGTTTGATTTTTTGGCCACTTGAATGGCCGGCCCGCACATGAGCGAGTCACATCACCATGGCACAGACCAGGTGTCATAAATGTGGTCTGAGTTGTGCATGTGTAGATCACATTACTGCTAACAGGCTGGGAGACGCATTTATGAAAGAATCACTAGGGTCTATTCTGTTCTAAAAACTCTGCCTGACGGTGGTTTTAAGAAATTGATTTCAATACCACTTCAAGTCCTGCTCTGGGCCCTACATTTCTACATTTAGCCAGATGCTGGACTAAAAAAACATGGAGAAGGAGATATTTTCCGTTTTACAATCAGTTTACTTTCACTTTCTGCTGTTCTGCTTAAAGGGTCCCAACAATATCCATCAGAAGCACAACATAAAGACTGCCCCACCCGTAAATCCAGCTTGCAAGCACCCTTTGTTCCCTTCTCACCTTTCCTTAATTTCTATGGACCAGCAGTCTAGGCTTAGCATAGTTGCTATTACTGCACTTTGGCAGTATAGTTCCTGTGTTTGGTAGATCAAGCTTATTACTGTTACTGTTTACTGCTGCACTTTAGGTGACCTTGGTGCTGTTTATGCTGACTGGGACGGCAAGTGTCATCTTATGCCAAGTCCCTATTATTAATCACCCTGTATGCCAAATTGTGTTATTACCTTTTTTAATCTATTACTATGCTTATCAGATGACAATATATTAAGTTTGCCTTTACTAACTGGTTCAGTGCCTGTTTTCTTTGATAGAGTACTGCTAATGGGTACTAAGTATTTTTTTCAGTGATTTTTTTTTGTGATATTGCATGCTTTGTACTGTTGTCTTATGAGTTTGTGTGAAATCTCCATTAATAGCTGTAAAATATTGTAATTATGAATATGAATATATTTCATTTAGCTTGTATCTATGGAGGGTGTGCAACATGTTAAGTCGGTGCCTAAGCTTGTGTATACAAACAATGGGACCCAAACCTCATTGTTCTACACATAATCACTTCAAAGGATCCCATGTTTAGATATGCAATGAGGGTCAACCATCATCAATACCTAACTTTCCTGAAGGTCATGTACCTACATGTTAAGTCTCCCACTCAAAATAGTCGGTGCCAAAGATTTGCATTAAAGGGGGCTGACTTATGCAAAGTATAGGGATTGGAGCTGTAGCCAATCCTGAACCAGGAATAGGGAAGCCCACCAATCAGAGCCACGCCTTGCCAACCAATCATGTGAATAGAACCTCTATGGCAGGGATCCTCAAACTACGGCCCTCCAGCTGTTGCGGAACTACAGATCCCATGAAGCATTGTACAACTCTGACATTCACAGACATGGCTAGGCATGATGGGAATTGTAGTTCTTGAACAACTGGAGGGCCATAGTTTGAAGACCCTTGCGCTATGGGAATGGTAAATGTGGGAAATCTCCCTTGTACTTGTATCTAAATATGTTGGTCTTATGTACTTTCTGTCCTACTGTTTATGATTAATGTTGTAAGGAATATACTCTGTATTCCTTCATGTAATCCATGATTTTTACCCTTTTCCTGTACAATTAGATAAATTGCTGTGTATTAGTCTAGGCCAGGGGTCCTCAAACTTTTTAGACAGGGGGCCAGTTCACAGTCCCTCAGACTGTTGGGGGGCCGCACTATAGTTTAAAAAAAATATGAACTAATTCCTATGCACACATTTTATTTGTAGTACAAAAAAAAAAACAGGAAAAAAACAGTACAATATTTAAAATAAAGAACAATTGTAATCAATATAAACTTATCAGTATTTCACAGACTCCCCTCATTACAGAACCCCTCCCAAACACAGACCCCCCTCCACATCACAGACTCACCCCATAACAAAGCCCCCCCATGACAGATCCCCCCATCACAAAGCCCCCCAACACAAACTCCTCTCCATCACAAAGCCCCACATAACAGATTCCCCCCATAACAGACTCCCCCATATCACATACTTCCCCCATCACAGACTCCGCCATCACAGATCCCCCCATAACAAACTCCCCCATCACAGACTCCCCCATAACAGATCCCCCCATAACAGACTCCCCCATCACAGATCCCCCCATGTCACAGATCCCCCATAACAGACTCCGCCATCACAGATCCCCCCATAACAGACTCCCCCATCACAGATCCCCCATAACAGACTCCCCCATCACAGATCCCCCATAACAGACTCCGCCATCACAGATCTCCCATAACAGACTCCCCATCACAGATCCCCCCATATCACAGATCCCACTATCACAGATCCCCCATATCACAGACTCCCCCATAACAGACTCCCCATCACAGATCCCCCCATATCACAGATCCCCCATATCACAGATCCCCCCCATATCACAGATCCCCCCCCATATCACAGATCCCCCCATATCACAGATCTCCCATAACAGACTCTGCCATCACAGATCCCCCCATAACAGACTCCCCATCACAGACTCCCCATCACAGATCCCCCCCATATCACAGACTCCCCCTATCACAGACTCCCCCTATCACAGACTCCCCCATAACAGACTCCCCCATATCACAGATCCCCCCATAACAGACTCCCCATCACAGATCCCCCCATATCACAGATCTCCCCCATAACAGACTCCCCATATCACAATTCTCCCCATATCACAAATCTCCCCATAACAGACTCCCCCATATCACAAATCCCCCCATAACACACTCCCCATCACAAATCCCCCCATATCACAGATCTCCCCCATATTACAGATCCCCCCCATATCACAGATCCCCCCCATATCACAGACTCCCCCATCACATACCCCCCATATCACAGATCCCCCATCACAGATCCCCCCCATATCACAGATCCCCCATCACAGATCCCCCCCATGTCACAGATCCCCCCCATGTCACAGACTCCCCCCATGTCACAGACTCCCCCCATGTCACAGGATCACCCCATGTCACAGGATCCCCCATGTCACAGACTCCCCCTGTGTCACAGAATCCCCCCGTGTCACAGACTCCCCCCGTGTCACAGGATCCCCCCATGTCACAGGATCCCCCCATGTCACAGGATCCCCCCATGTCACAGGATCCCTCCATGTCACAGACTCCCCCCATGTCACAGACTCACCCCATGTCACAGACCCCCCCATGTCACAGGATCCCCCATGTCACAGGATCCCCCCATGTCACAGGATCCCCCCATGTCACAGACTCCCCCCATATCAATATTACACTGCCGCCCCCTATAATATCACAGCACTCAACACTTACCTGTATCATGCAGGACACGAGGCATGGTAGGTCCAGACGGAGGGCGGGACTTTGGAAGTGAGGGGCAGGTGATTGGTTCCTGGGACCGCCCTAATGCCTAGTAACCAATCACCTGCTTCTTAGCACAAAAGGTCCTTTGTCCGGCCTGTCATGTTTCCCGTCCTGTGTGATGGAGGGAGCAGAGGGCAGGGGGAGTGCTGCAATTTTAAAGAGGCAGTCCGCGGGCCGGATAAAAAACGCTGGAGGGCCGGATTCGGCCCGCGGGCCGTAGTTTGAGGACCCCTGGTCTAGGCCTACATTACTATATACCAATACATTTTTGTTATTGTGTTAAAGCTTTCACTCATGGTCAAAGAAATCTCATTTAACCCAAATCATATCTGAGAGATATTAAATCTCAAATATAGTATATAGTATAAATATAGTATATGGGTAACAGTACACTCAACCTAGTGTGTCAGAGGAGGTGAAGTTCTTAAAGCGGAACTTCACTCTCTCAATCAACATGGGCTATTTTTAATCCTTATGCTATTTACTTGTTTTGAACTTTTATTTTTATTTTTACATTTCTACTGTTACTTCCTGGTTTCTTGCCTTGGCAAATTATGTCATACATAGCTGGAGTAAAAACCCCTCCTCCCAGGATGCGGTGGTACTGGCAGGCTGCACTGATGGGCACTGATGAGTGGGCACTGATGGGCACTCATGCAGTGGCACTGATGGGCACTGATGAGGCGGCACTGATGAATGGGCACTCTTGTGGTGGCACTGATAGGCGCCACTGATGGGCACTGACAGGCGCCACTGATAGGTACTCATGCGGTGGCACTGATGGGCACTGACAGGCGGCATTGCTGGGCACTGACAGGCGGCACTGATGGGCATTCATGTGGTGGCACTGACAGGCGGCATTGCTGAGCACTGACAGGTGGTACTGATTGGCACTGACAGGCTGCACTGATGGGCACTCATGCGGTGACACTGATGGGCACTGACAGGCGGCACTGATTGGCACTGACAGGCGGCACTGAAGGGCACTCATGCGGTGGCACTGATAGGTACTGACAGATGACACTAATGGGCACTGACAGGTGGCACTTATGGGCACTCATGCAGTGGCACTGATGGGCACTCATGTGGTGGCATTGACAGGCTGCACTGATGGGCACTGATGAGTGGGCACTGATGTGGTGGCACTGATAGGTGGCACTGATGGGCATTCATGTGGTGGCACTGATAGGCAGCACTAATGGGCACTGACAAGCGCCACTAATGGGCACTGAAAGGCAGCAGTGATGGGCACTCATGCAGTGGAACTGATGGGCACTGACAGGCTGCACTGATGGGCACTCATGAGGCAGCACTGATGTGATGGCACTGATGAGCACTCATGAGGAGGCACTGAAAGGCTGCACTGATGAGGCAGCACTCAAGGGCACTCAAGAGGCGGCACTGATAGACACTGATAGGCTGCACTGATTGACATTCATGAGGCAGCACTGATAGGCGCTGATGAGGTGGCACTGATGGACACTGATGGGCACTGATTGGTGGCACTAATGTGCAATGATAGGCAACACTGATGGGCACTGATGGATGGCACTTATGAGGAGGCACTGATGGACAGCGCTGATAGGCTGTACTAATGGGCACTGATAAGTGGCACTAATGGGCACTGATAGGTGGCAATAATGGGCACTAATAGGCGAGACTAATGGGCACTGATAGGTGGCACTGATGGGCCTGCATTGATCACAGGCTGTGACAGCATGTGAGCAAAGTACTGCCGATAACCAGCAAGTCTGTTTACATTTGATCAGCTGTTATTGGACACGGCTAATCACATGGTAAAGGGCCACTGTGATTGGCCCTTAACTGTGATCTGTGGTCACAGCGGTCACTGAGCGCACCAGATGTGCACCCCAGCAGTCGTCTTGGGCATGGTTCCGGGAGGATGTCCATGGATGCCCTCCTGGAACAAAAGAGCTGTGCTGTAGCTGTCTTTCGGCTATAGCGCTGTTATAAAGTGGTTAAAAGAGCAGTTTGCCATGCAATCCTGTCACGTCACAATCATGTGTGTGTGTTCGAGCTATGGGGTGCACACCGTAATGCAATGGGCTCTGCACACCTATGGTATCAATGTACACATAGGCTTTTACCAGAGCTTGGGAGCTGCTGCGGTTAGTCTGAATTTTGCATTTTCCCGTGGCCAGCGGTCAAAGAAGGCAGTGTGTACATGAAGCCTTATGCCCTGTACACACGATAGGATTTTCCGACAACAAAATCCATCAGATTTTTCTCCGAAGGATGTTGGCTCAAGCTTGTCTTGCATACACACAGTCACACAAATTCCGAACGTCAAAAACGCGGTGACGTACAACACGTACAACGAGCCGAGAAAAATGAAGTTCAATAGCCAGTGCGGCTCTTCTGCTTGATTCCGAGCATGCGTGGAACTTTGTGCGTCAGACTTATGTACACACGCTCAGAATTTCCGAAAACAAGTTTTGTTGTGGGAAAATTTGAGAACTAGCTCTCAAACGTTTGTTGTCGGAAAATCCAACGGCAAATGTCCGATGAAGCCTGCACACGGTCGGAATTTCTGACAACAAGCTCACATCGAACATTTGTTATCGGAAATTCTGCTCGTGTGTACGCGGCATAAGAATGCCTGGATGAACAGATGATTTGTTTCATACTGTGGACTTGCTGTACAAAGCCCTCCTGCACTGTCTTGTCAAATAATAAATGATCAGGACAAATCTGCTTGGACTGTGTCATAGTTTCCCCTTGCCAATTGAGCCTCACAACTGATAAACTATAATATACAGAGCATTCATAAAGTATTTAGACCCCCTTCACTTTTTTCAATTTTTTCATTTTGTACCTGAGGCTCCATGCACACTAGTGTTCTTTATAAGCTCCAAAAAAACGCTGAATAAAAAAATGCTGATAATAGTTTTTTTTTTTTTTTGTGCCGGCTTGTAGTAGTGTTTTAGGAACGTCAGATTTTTAGTAGCGTTTTTACAGTACATAAAGAAAAAGAAAACACTTGAAAAAAAGCTGTTAAAGGAATATTAAACGTTTTTTTCCTTGATGCATTGCTTACATTAAGATAAAAAACGTTTTCAGTTTCCCTGTGCCCCCCCCCCCCGGTGTAAAGGGGAAGAAAGGGGAGAAGAGATCAGCACTGTGCACGCCTGCATATTTTCTCCCCTCTCTTTCTCTTTATACAGCATTCGAGCAGCGGCAGGAGCCATTGGGTCTTGTTGCTTTTTAATCAGATGCAGTAAAGAGGAAGAGGGGGGCCGGCCTAAGTCCCGCTGTGTAAGTCTATGGAGCAAACTGCTTGCTATGGGGACAAAAAAAGAAGAGGAAGAACCAAGATAAGTGCAGGATCGGGGTCCGCTCTGAGCAATAACACTGCACGGAGCAGGTGAGTATAACGTTTGTTATTTTAATTTTAAAAAAAAAATCTGACTTTAGTAACACTTTAAGAGCATTTTAGTAGCGTTTAGGAGAATTCAGTGTTTTTTTCTGCTGCAAAAACACTCCTAAAAACTCCACAAAAACAATTATTTTTTCTGCTTTGGTCCATGTGTACTAGGCATTATTCTGGTTGAAAAAAGACACAAGTCCATCTATTTCAACAAACAAAAAAACAAAACACACAAATAGAAAACCTCCATATGCACAATTCTATACCCACAGTTGATCCAGAGGAAGGCAAAAAAACCCAGATAAAGCATGATCCAATTTGCTCCAGCGGGGAAAAAAAGTTCTTCCTGATCCCTCCATCAGATATTCGCTGGATAAACTGTACCTATAAATATTAGTATCCAGTATCCTATGGAACAGGTCTTCATTGAGGATATCTCCGTACTTTGCTCCATTCAGCTTTCCCTCAACCCTTACCAGTCTCCCAATCACTGCTGATAAATAAAACACCCCCACAGCATGATGCTGCCACCGCCATGCTTCACTGTTGGGATTGTATTGGGCAAGTGATGAGCGGTGCTCGGTTTCCTGCAGACATAACGCTTAGAATTGAGGCCGAACAGTTCAATCTTGGTTTCATCAGACCAGAGAATCTTGTTCCTCACAGCCTGAGAATCCTTCAGGTGCCTTTTTGTAAACTCCAAGGGGGCTTTCATGTGTTTTGCACTGAGGAGAGGCTTCCAGCTATCCATTCTGTCATAAAGCGACAGATCGGTGGAGAGCTGCAGTGATGGTTTTCCTTCTGGAACTCTGTCCCATCTCCACACAGGATCTCTGGAGCCCAGTAAGAGTGACCATCGAGTTCTTAGTCACCTCTCTTACTAAGGCCCTTCTCCCCCCGATTGTCAGTTTGACTGGGCAACCAACTCTTGCAAGAGTCCTGGTTGTTTGTGTCAAATCGATGCGGCACTGCAAAGTTGGTGTTGCACCGATTTGAACAGTGCCATTTCTGACAATAAGGTGCGACTTATCATGCGATTTGACAGGTCACTCCAATGTGAATGAGGGCTTGAGGCCTCCTTCACACATGCAGACCATTTGTCTGTTTTTCATCCATCCGTTGATGGATGAAAAACTGACATCAATGCATCACAATGGAAAAACGGATGTAAATGGATGATCAAACTGATGTAAACTTAATACCTTAATACGTTTTCTTCTTTGGAAAAAGTGACTGAATTGATCAAATAAACGGTCTGCATGTGTGAAAGGGGCATTATAGAGAGGTGTGCGCCTTTCCAAATCATGTCCAACTAGAAAATGCATTTCCTGGGGAAAATGCGTGGGAATGCTGAATAGCTAAATTGCTAAAATGGCCGCCATCAAAACTGCCCCATCATACTGCCATCAAAAGTGCCCCATCAGAATTGCCCCATCAAAATTGTCCCCATTAAAACTGCCCCATCATATTGCCACCATCAAAACTGCCCCATCAGAATTGCTCCATCAAAATTGTCCCATCATATTGCCACCATCAGAATTGCCCCATCAAAACTGCCCCATCATATTACCACCATCAAAACTGCCCCATCATATTGCCACCATCAAAACTGCCCCCATCATATTGCCATCAAAACTGCCCCATTAGAATTGCCCCATCAAAATTGTCCCCATCAAAACTGCCCCATCATATTGCCACCATCAAAACTGCCCTATCAGAATTGCCCCATCAAAACTGCCCCATCATATTGCCACCATCAAAACTGCCCCATCAGAATTGCCCCATCAAAACTGCCCCATCAGAATTGCCCTATCAAAACTGCCCCATCATATTGCCACCATCAAAACTGCCCCATCAGAATTGCCCCATCAAAACTGCCCCATCAGAATTGCCCCATCAAAACTGCCCCGTCATATTGCCACCATCAAAACTGCCCCATCAGAATTGCCCCATCAAAACTGCCCCTATCATATTGCCACCATCAAAACTGCCCCCATCAAAACTGCCCCATCATATTGCCACCTTTAAAACTGCTCCATAAAAATTGTCCCCATCAAAACTGCCCCATCATATTGCCACCATCAAAACTGCCCCATCAGAATTGCCCCATCATATTGCCACCATCAAAACTGCCCCATCAGAATTACCCCATCAAAACTGCCCCATCATATTCCTCTATTATAAATCAGTACATGGTGTGTCTGTCCCCTCCCCCGGGCTCTGTAATCAGAGCTGAGATGCTCCAGCCACCTCCCCCCCTGTGTATAACAGAAGCTTTGGTAACCATGGCAACAAAACAAACACAGTACACTCTGATTAATGGCTAAAATTTCCTGAAATGACCTCTAAACAAAAAGCTTTTTCTCAAAAACTGTAAAAGATATCAAACTGAAAAGATATAGCCAGATAGCTGAATATTTTGTGAACATTTTAAAGTTTGTTTGGTGTCTCTAGGTGAAAGTATGAAGGAGCTGAAACTTTTGGGAGCGGAAGAAGAATTTAAGGATTTCAAGCATGCTCCCATTGACTTCAATGTTAAAAAAAAGTGTTAAAAAGCTTAATATTTTAAAAAGTATAAATGGTAGAAAAAAAGTTGAAAAAGAGCACACATCAGCTAAAAGAGACGAACATTTTAATAGTTGAATGGTTTTAATAGCTGAAAGTATGCAGAAGTTACGCAGAACCAAAAAACGTACGGAATAAAATTATTAAAATTATTAAAAATAAATAAAATCGAATAACAATAGTGGGACTGCTAAAGCATTCCCACTAATTAATTTATGTAATACACTACAGGTGGACTCCAATCAATGCGTAGAAACATCAATGGGAGGCACCTGAGCTAAATTTCAAGTGTTGTTGCAAAGGGTCTGAATACTTATTCCAATGTGCTATTTCAGTTTTTTTCCTTTTTCATACATTTGCAAACATTTCTTAAATTCTGTGTTCACTTTGTCATTATGTTAAACCCATAAATCCCATAAAATTATTTTTAAAGTACATGTTACTAAAATAACTGAAAATATGTATCAACTAAAAAACACCACATTTTCCCTTTACTTTAGACTCTTGTGTCTACATTACACGCTTAGCTATGACCTTGTCATTAATTAAATATTACAAGTGCTTCGCAGTGTTACAAGCTATACTGTAAACTATTTACAGCTTTATGGCTTACCTAGTAAATTTGCAGTTTGTAAACATGTTTCAGGAAAGCACCACTAAAAAAGAATGACGCAGACTGATATGCACGACAAATATATAGTTTAATTCTGTAGGGACAATGCCTCTACTATTTACCTATTTGATACTGTAATACAGTAATTATGGACATAATAGGGACTTAAATGTGGAGCTCCACTAATACTGTACCTATGAGCATTTGACATTTACAGCAACCATAAAAGTGGGATTGGTTACCTACAGATATTCTAGGTTCAAGTTTATTTGTACTTCTGACAAATTTCACTTCTACATTCCAGATCATTAGAAAGGCATAGGGGTAGGAGCACATGTCATAGGCATATACAGTGCCTTTAAAAAGTATTCATACCCCTTGAAATTTTCCACATTTTCTCATGTTACAATCAAAAAATTAAATGTATTTTATTGGGATTTTTATGTGATTGACCAACATAAAGTGGCACATAATTGTGAAGTGGAAGGAAAATGATAAATGTTTTTCAAAATATCAAATATCAATATCAAAATATCATCAGAAGTCACCTAATTAATAGAGTCCACCTGTGTGTAAATGAATCTCAGTATAAATACAGCAGTTTGGTGGAGCCCTCAGAGGTTTGTTAGAGAACCTTAGTGAACAAACAGCATTGTGAAGGCCAAGGAACACACCAGACAGGTCAGGGATAAAGTTGTGGAGAAGTTTAAAGCAGGGTTAGGTTATAAATATATCCCAAGCTTTGAACATCTCATGGAGCACTGTTCAATCCATTATCCGAAAATGGAAAGAGTATGACACAACTGCAAACCTACCAAGACATGACCATCCACCTAAAGGATGGATGGACAGGCCGGGCAAGGAGAGCATTAAATCAGAGAAGCAGCCAAGAGGCCCATGGTAACTCTGGAGGAGCTGCAGAGATCCACAGATCAGGTGGGATAATCTGTCCACAGGACATCTATTTTTCGTGCACTCCACAAATTTAGACTTTATGGAAGAGTGGCAAGAAGAAAGCCATTGTTGAAAGAAAGCCATTTCCCTTTTGCAGTTTGCAAGAAGCCATGTGGGGGGACACAGCAAACACGTGGAAGTAGGTGCTCTGGTCAGATGAGACCAAAATTAAACATTTTGTCCTAAAAGCAAAACGCTATGTGTGGCAGAAAACTAACACTGCACATCACCCTGAACACACCATCCCCACCGTGAAACATGATGGTGGCAGCATCATGTTGTGGGGATGCTTTTCTTCAGCAGAGACAAGGAAGCTGGTCAGTGTTGATGGGGAGATGGATGGAGCCAAATAAAGGGCAATCTTAGAAGAAAACTTGTTAAAGTCTGCAAAAGACTTGAGACTGGGGCAGAGGTTCACCTTCCATCAGGATAAACATACAGTCAGAGCTACAATGGAATGATTTAGATCAAAGCATATTCATGTGTTAGAATGGCCCAGTCAAAGTCCAGACCTAAATCCAATTGAGAATTTGTGGCAAGACTTAATAAATTGCTGTTCACAGACGCTTTCCATCCAATCTGACAGAGCTTGAGCTATTTTGCACAGAAGAATGGGCAAAAAATGTCACTCTCTAGATGTGCAAAGCTTGTAGAGACATCCCCAAAAAGACTTGCAGCTGTAATTGCAGCAAGGTGGTTCTACAAAGTATTGACTCAGGGGGGCTGAATACAAATGCACGCCACACTTTTCACATATTTATTTGTAAAAAAAATTTGAAAATCATTTATCATTTTCCTTCTACTGTACTTCACAATTATGTGCCACTTTGTGTTGGTCTATCACATAAGATCACAATAAAATACATTTACGTTTCTGGTTGTAACATGACAAAATGTGGAAAATTTCAAAGGGTATGAATACTTTTACAAGGTACTGTATGTAGTATAACTAATATATGACCATAACCTATGTGATAAAATATACATTGCAAAAACACAGCAAACTCATAATTTCATGAAATTTATGTATTTCATACGCTCCCTATCTTACATGATGAATGGTTTTCATAGCCCTCACACCTGCTATGACAGGATCAAGTGATATTTTAATTTCACTTTTATCCTATTTGGGTTTTAGGAGTTAAAGTATTAAAGTGATTGTAAAGTGTTTTTTTTTTCCATAACAAACATAATTACTGCTTCCTATGGTGGCAAACATGCTGGCTTGATCCCAAGCTGGGCTGTTTGTGTCCATAGACACACAGAGTGCGGCTCGGCCCTGCCCCCCCCCCCAGCTCCCTTGTCATTGGATTTGATTGACAGCAGCTGGAGCCAATGGCTCCTGCTGCTCTCACTGAGACCAGTGAGGAGAGAGAGAGCAGCGCCACTGCTCTTGGGCACAGTGCTGGATCGAGATCAGGGTCAGGTAAGTATTTGGGAGGGTTTGTGGGGGGAGATGACAGTAGAAGATTTTCTACCTTAATGCAGACAATGCATTAAAGTAAATACCTTCAGCCTTTACAACCACATTAGAGATGACACAACCTTCTTCCTTCCCAGAATGTTGTGTCTAGTGGGGAGAGTGGAAAGGTGCCCGTATTGTTGTAGTTTTGTGGTTTCCCCTCATTTGGCCCCACTGGGGATGTTCTCCACACCACCTCTGTGGCCAACAGTGAGGGGGAAACCTCTCCAACATGGACAGAAACAGCAAAACAATCCAGACAGAAGCTTTAGCTGTTCTCCACTCTAACCAAAATATATATGGGCATGTGCAGACCAGTTGGGGAGTGTTCTTCAATGGGTCTTTAACTTTAGCTTGAGTCTACAAAAAGTTCCTGTGTTGTGGAAGACGTCCTGTCTTGTCGCTGTGCCAAAGATACTACGTTCTTGTGGCTCCAAGGATTATAGACCAGTGGCTTTGACCTGCCACATCATCAAGACTTTGGAGAGACTTGTTTTATTTCAGTTATGACCCATGGTTAGTAAATGTTTAGACCCTTTGCAGTTTGCATACCAGTCATGACTGGGGGTTTAGGATGCTATCATTTTCATGGTAAATCGCATGTATGCACACTTGGATAAGTCAGCGAGAACTGTGAGGGTCATGTTTTTTTACTTCTCCAGTGCTTTTGATACTATCAGGCCGGATCTTTTGGGTGAGAAGCTAGCAGCAATACAGGTTTATGTTTCCCTTGTGTCATGGATTGTAGTCTACCTGACAGGAAGACCACAGTATGTGCGTTTGAAAGACTGTGTGTCAGGGTGATCAGCAATATTGGGGTTCCACAGTGGACAGTTCTCTCTCCCTTTCTTTTTACTGTCTACACCACTGTTTTCAGCTACCAGACAGAGTCTTGCCATCTTCAGAAGTTTTCTAATGACTGCGGTATTGGGATGTATCAGGGATGGGGAAGAGACTGAGTATAGGACTGTGGTGGAGAACTTTGTCACATGGTGTGAGGTTAATCATCTGTATCTAAATGTGACAAAGATAAAGGAGCTGGTTGTGGATTTCAGAAAGAGGAAACCACCAGTGACCCCAATCTCTATCCGAGGAGTGGATGTGGAGGTAGTAGAGAGTTACAAGTATCTGGGGGTGCATATAAATAATAAGCTGGAGTAGAGCAAAAACACTGAGGTGCTCTATAGGAAGGGCCAGAGGCGACTTTTTTGAGGCGACTGAGGTCCTTTAACATCTGCCGGACGATGCTGAAGATGTTTTATGAGTCTGTGGTGGCCAGCGCTCTCCTGTATGCAGTGTCATGCTGGGTAAGCAGACTTATGCCCTGTACACACGGTTGGACATTGATCGGACATTCCGACAACAAAATCCATGGATTTTTTCCGACGGATGTTGGCTCGAACTTGTCTTGCATACACACGGTCGCGCAAAGTTGTTGGAAAATCTGATCGTTCTGAACGCGATGACGTAAAACACATATGTCGGGACTATAAACGGGGCAGTAGCTAATAGCTTTCGTCTCTTAATTTATTCTGAGCATGCATGGCACTTTGTGCATCGGATTTGTGTACAAACGATCAGAATTTAACCGATCGGATTTTGTTGTCGGAAATTCTGACGGAAAAAGTCAGATGGAGCCCACACACGATCGGAATTTCCGACAACACAATCCGATTGCACTTTTTCAGTCGGAAAATCCGACCGTGTGTACAGGGCATTAGGTTGTCCAACACCAACAGACTCAACAAACTGATTCGCAAGGCCAGTGATGTTGTTGGATTGGAATTGGAGTCTTTTACAACAATGTTGGAGAGGAGAATGTTGTTCAAGTTACATTCTATCTTGGACAACTCCTCCAACCCACTCCACATATGCTGGCCAGTCTGCGGTGTGTACCATCAGTGACAGATTGTTACACCCACAATGCACCATAGGGCGACACAGGAAATCATTTTTGACTGTGGCGATCAAGATATATAATTCTTTTCTGTGAGGGCTGGAGGTGAAGATTTAATTCTGGTTGTTTATGATCAGGATTTTGTGTTGTTTTTATAGTATGTTGGTATTGTGTTGGTTATTATCTGGGGTGGTGTTAGAAAAAGTGGTGTATTATTTGTATTTGGTAGTTTGCCTGTTATTTTAATCCATGTTATTTGTTCTATGTTGTATTTTAATTGTATGGAGGTTTTGTTTGTAGTGTATTTTTAATTCTCTTATTTGGTGTTAATGGCTGTTATTGGTAATTTTGTTGTGTTTTGCATCTTGTTCAGTCTATTGTTGTGATCTTGTATTGCCTTGTTAAGTGTGTCTTTGTCGTAATTTCCCTTTGGGCTTAATAAAGTATTTTGTATACAGTATGTAAAAAAAATAGGTGGTTAGAATTGACCTTTGGAGAAAATCTATATTTTTGCCCATTCATGCTAGCAAACCCTCTTGTCCACTGACAGTCAACTTCCCTATGCTCCCCCCTGCTGCTTTGTTTCTGCGGGGCCTAAAGCCTGTTTAAGCTCTGTGTCGGAGTTTACACAATTTAATGACCATCATGGGACAGCGTTCAAGCTTGCCAATTGGCTGCTTAACTTGAACTCTGCATTAAGAGAGCAAGGGGAGAAGGTCACATGTACCCATATCTGGAAGCCACATGTACCCATATCTGTCACTATACTGAATGGGTAATGTGACAGATTTTCTTCAAGGAACCATTGTGATTTGCCTTCACAATGGTCACATGATCAGGAGCCATTTCACTGGCTCCATATCAGAAGCCATAAATGTTAGTTATCAGTGACAGCTTGATCAATGTGCTCAGCACACAACCCTAGGCCACGGTAGACAGATATGATGGCTGGGTGTTAAAGCCCAGGTTATGGAAACATGGTGGGCAGAAGAGCAGGGCAGGGCGTTATTCTTTACAGGTCCACGTTAAGGCATCTACTTGTAAATGTTTTTATACAAGATTCACACATTTTTTCAGTTGAATTCAATACGAAAAATGTATGAATTCTGGATGTGGTTGTGTAAATCTTGTGTGAAAACATTTCTAAATAGATCCCTTAGTGTTCAGCCATTTGGTCTGTAAAGCTTTCTCTTTTGCTTTATTAAAATCTCTAGGCAAGTCCAAGTCATTAGTTTACTGAAAAAAAACGTTCTGCCTTAAACTTAAAAAAATTAAAAAGTGCGCTTACCATACTGGACAGGGACTCTTGACTCGTTCCCTTCACCTTCATCAAACAAAAGCCATAATTAATGTACTGATTATTGCTGGCAGGGTAATGATGACACACTGAATACATAAAAGTGGAAAAGTGTACAAATAAAGGTACATGTCCTAGATGTACAAACATAAAATGATCAAGCAGTCAAAGCACTATCATATATATATCTTAAAGACAAAGGTCTAATAAAGCATACAAGGTACATGCAATCTGATACATAAAATAAGATGTACATTATAATACTAGAAGGCAATGTCTACCTTACCAGACACAAATCCTCCTCATTTCCATCAGTCCCACAATATATCTCATGCAATCACAACACACACATAGAAGACTGGCCACACATATTCTAGAAAGATACCTATCTGTTGTCTCCGCTCAAAGGGAGCCCCTCTGCAACCACTGTCATGTATTGCTTGTAGCTGTGTGATACTAAGTGGCACACCCAGAGGGCAGGAAAAGGCAAAGTCCAAATGAAGGGAAAAAAAATCAGGCGAGAGAGAGGATACAAGGACTCCAGAGAAGCACTAACTGCTTAAGACTATTTCATATGGACTTTGGTACATTATAGATCCCAGAGCAGGAAAGAAGGAAAAATAATGATTACTCAACTGGGTGTATATTAAGAAGAACATAGAATACAGGAACGAACTGTGCTGCAATTAAGTTGAGTGGAAAAAATATGTTTATATGGCAGGAGAGTGACGTACTAGAAAGATAGGAGGTGTCCCTTGCAGATATAGGATGACTGCTTGACTCACCTGGCAGATGCGCCTGTGTATGGAAGGAATTCTGGAGATTAACAGGACAGCCCCAAACTGGACTCTGTTGTATTTCAGTCTTCTATAACGTCTCCTGCAATTGGGTACATTGCAGTATGATGACTATCCATGACGCATTTCCTTTGTAACCCAATGTAATAACATTTCTCTATTGTATACTAATATTAATATATAAATATATATATATATATATATATATATATATATATATATACCGTATATATATATATATACCATATATATATATATATATATATATATATATATATATATATATATATGTACACATACACACAATATGTTGGACCATTTCTATATATACTACTATATGTAGTTTTGGGATTAAATTTTACGTTCATCCAAAAGTTAGGTGAAAATTAGAAAGGATTTGAACCTTTGTTGGATTTTAACCTCCCTGGCGGTATGATTATTTCGGATTTTAGGTGCTGAAAGCGGTACAATTATTTTGCATGGAAATTTGGCGTTTTATATTGTAGGTCTGTAATTCTTAACAATAACACACTTAAATCTGTCCAAACCAGAGTCTAGTAGATATCCCGGGTATGATAAAGTTTGAAACACAAAAACATAAATTATAATATAATAAATAAAAATAAATAATTAAAAAAATAATAATAATAATAAAATAAATTTCCCCACGATTCACTATCGCTCAATTCTGCAAGTGTTCTAATTTACTATCGCTGTTTTCTAGCTGATCTAAAGCCACTTTTGACATAAAGGGACACTTTTTGGTTGCTATGGACAATCTCCAGTTTCCAGGCAGAAAGAACAGTATATATCATATAAAACTGCATGCAGGGCATAGGACAAAGCACTGGGGACAAAAGGGATGTGAAATTATTTCATACAGTACTGTAATCTGTAAGATTACAGTACTGTATGTGTTATGTTTTTACAATTTTTTTTGAATTTGCCGCCAGGCTCCGCCCCCGTGCGTCGCGCCGCTCGCAGGGAACGGAGCCTGGCACGGAGAGGCTTCGGAGGAGGACGGAGCCCTCGGACACTGCGGGTGACATCGCAGGATCCCGGGGACAAGGTAAGTAACGCCGCCCCAGGATCCTGCAATGCGATCCCGAGTGTGGCTCGGGGTTACCGCTAATGGTCCTGAATTTTAACCCCGAGCCACACTCGGGAAAACCGCCAGGGAGGCTACCTATTATCTAGAATGTTGTTACATTTCCCTTCTCACTGCCCAGGAGAGACAGGTTTCAAAAGAGGAAATCTGCAACAGCAACACAGACAATAAACGCTAACAGATGATTCAAGCCTTCTATTACTCTATAAGAAGCCTTTATATTTCTGTCTATGTTGCTGTTGAGGGTTTTCTCTTAATTGCTGCCTGGTAAAAGTGTTGTCACCAGGATAGGAAGTGAAGGAAAATCCTGAACAGGGATTTTAATCTTTCTCATGCTATCCAAAACTACAAAAAAAAGTTTTGGCTCAACATGAACTTTATATTATAACAAAGGGAAAACTTTTTTGAGTTTTTGAAAAAGTGGGGAGGGATTAGAACACCTGTCGGGTTTTTATCGCTGTTAGAAACAAAGAAACATAGAAAAGTGACGGCAGAAAGACAGAGTAGCCCATCAAGTCTGCCCATTTTTTTTTTTATGTTTTTTTTTTCGTTAACTTTTTTGCCTGAGTATAGATCTATTTCAGTCCCAAGCATGTTTGAATCCATTTACTGTTGACTGTCTCACTACCTCTGCTGGAAGTTTATTCCAAGCATCAACTACCCTTTCCGTAAAATAATACATTCCAAAATTAGTTTTGAACTTTCCTACAATGAGTCTGAGGTCAAGTCCCCGTGTTCTTGATTTTGGTTACATATGGAATAAATGACCTCCTTATTCACCCTCTTGATGTATTTAAAGGTTTTATTCGTGTCTCTCCTTTCTCTTCTTTCCTCCAGACTGTACATATTAAGTTCCTGAAGTCTCTTGCGATATGTTTTGTCCCCCAGACCTTTTACCATTTTTGTTACCCGTCTCTCTCTGGTCTCCTGTTTTATCTATCTGTAAGTGAGGTCTCCAGAACTGGACACAGAGGGAGTTATTTACTAAAGGAAAATCCACTTTGCACTGCAAGTGCACTTGGAAGTAAAGTCGCTGTAGATCCGAGGGGGACATGCAAGGAAAATGAAAAACAGCCTTTTAGCTTGCATATGATTGGACGATAAAATCAGCAGAGCTTCCACTCATTTCAGATTAGATTTAGAGCGACTGCACTTCCAAGTGCACTTTCAAGTGCACTTGCAGTGCAAAGTGGATTTTCCTTTAGTAAATAACCCCCAGTATTCTAAATGAGGTCTCACTAAAGATCTATATACCTCCTGCTGGTGATCCCTCTAGTTATAAATCCTAGAATTCTATTTGCTTTTCCACCGCCTGGTCACACGGTTTGCTCATTATGCAATCATCTGAAATAAGTACCCCCAAATCCTATTCTTCTGTAGTGCTGGCTAACACTGTACCCCCAATGTTGTACTCTCTTAAGGGATTCTTCTTCCCTAGGTGCATCATTTTACATTTAAAAAACATTGAACTGAACTTTCCACGGCTTTGACCATTCTTCCAGCAATGTCAATCATGTTCCATATTACAGACACCTCCATGGATATAAATCCTGTTACACACCTTTGTATCATCAGCAAAAAAAAATACCTTGCCCAACATACCTTTAGTTATATCACTTACAGTGGGGAAAATTATTATTTGATCTCCTGCAGATTTTGTAAGTTTGCCCACTTACAAAGAAATGAAGGGTCTAGAATTTTTTTTATCATAGGTGTATTTTACCCCCCTTCATAACCAGGCCAGTTTTTTCTGATATAAAACACATCCAATAAAAAAAAAAAAAAAAATCTAATTTCTTCATCAATTTAGGGTAATATATATTCTGCTACATGTTTTTGATAATAAAAATCCAAATAAACGTAAGTTATAGGGGGTTATTTACGAAAGGCAAGTGCAGTCGCTGTAAATCTGAGGGGTAGATCTGAAATGAGGGGTAGCTCTGCTGATTTTATCATCCAATCATGTGCAAGCTAAAATGCTGTTTTTTCATTTCCCTTGTATGTCCACCTCGGATTTACAGCGACTGCACTTCCAAGTGCACTTGCAGTGCACTTGTAGTGCAAAGTGGATTTGCCTTTCGTAAATAACCCCCTCAGCGTCTACAAACTATGGAATATATTTATGGAAATTTTATTTTTTTAATTATTTTTACTAGTAATGGCGGCGATTAGCGTTTTTTTAGTGAGACTGGGACTTTGCGGCAGACAAATCTGACACTAAGGGGTTGATTTACTAGGGCCAAATAGACTGTGCACTTTGCAAAGTGCAGTTGCACTCTGCAAGTGCAGTTGCTCCAGAGTTTAGTAAATGATGTAAAGCTCCACTTTCAAGAATACCCAATCATGTGCCAGACAAATAAAAAAAACAGCATTTGTGCTTGCACATAATTGGTTGATGGAAGTCACCAGAGCTTCTGCTCATTTACTAAGCTCTGGAGAAACTGCACTTACAGTGCAACTGCACTTTTTGCTATTAGTAAATCAAGCCCATAGTGACACTTTTTGGGGACCAGCGACACCAATACAGTGATCAGTGATAAAAAAATTCACTGTACTAATGACACTGGCAGGAAAGGGGTTAACATCAGGGGCGATCAAACTGGGGGGGGGATGCTTTCACTTGGGAAAGACAGAAATCTGTGTTCCTGCTTAGCAGAAACACAAGATCTCCATCTTCCTCTCTGACAGAACAGTTATCTACCATGTTTACATAGGCAGGCTGCTGTTCTGCACTCTCGGTAACGATCGCCGGGTGCTGGCAAACATCGAGTCCGCTGGACCCGTTGATTGGCTCCCACTGTGCCCAATCACAGCCGCAGACCCAACAATCAAAATCACGTACAGGTACGTTTTTTCACGCTGAAGGGCTGCCCTGCTGCAGTAAATGTACGTGGGGCAGTCCAGAAACAGTTAAATGATAGAGACAGAATATCAACCAAAAATCCAGAAAAAACACATGATACAAAGGTTATAAATTGAGTTACAGTTCAGTGAGTAAAATAAGTATTTGATCCCCAAGCAAAACATGACTTAGTACTTGGTGGAGAAACCCTTGTTGGTAAGCACAGAAGTCAGGTGTTTCTTGTAGTTAATAAACAGGTTTGTACACATCTCAGGAGGGTCCACTTTTTTTCGCAGATCTTCTCAAAATGCTTAAGGTTTCTTGGCTGTCACTTGGCAACTCAAAGTTTCTGCTCCCTCCATAAATTTTCTATGGGATTAAGGTCTGGAGATTGGCTAGGCCACTCCAAGACCTTAATGTGCTTCTTCTTGAGCCACTCCTTTGTTGCCTTGGTGGTATGTTTTGGGTCCTTGTCATGCTGAAAGATCCATCCATGACCCATCTTCAGTGTTCTGGCTGAGGGAAGAAGGTTCTCATCCAAGATTTTACAATACATGGGCCCATCCATTGTTCCCTCAATGCGGAAAAGTGGGTCTGTACCTTTAGCAGAGAAACAGCCCCAAAGCATAATGTTTCCACCTCCATGCTTGACTGTAGGGATGGTGTTTTTAGGGTCATAGTCAGCATTTTTCTTCCTCCAACTGCCAGGTTTTGTAGGAGTGATTGCCGTACACATGGGCCAAATGTTGGCCGGTTCAATAGAACCGGATCTTTGGCCCATGTGTACGGCCCTTTACTCTTCTGTGAAAAAAAACTCAAAGGCCCTAATTCACGAGAAGTAATAATTTTACTCCACACTAAAAACTGAACTTATCCTATGAAAAACTCTTCCACCCCCCTGAGTGCCGTATTCTGCATTAAATAGTTTCTCCCAATACCAGCAATCTTCACTGTGGGGCACTGGGCAGAACTGCGCAGTCTTTCTTATGAAAATGTTCTTGCTGACTTCTAACCGCTGGGAGGGGTAACATAGAGATGAGCTTGTTGGATAAACACTTCATTGCTTTTGTTGTAAGCTTTGAGTGAATTGTTTCAGAATGCTTGCAGCTACAGAGGTCAGTCAACACTTTTCTTTTCAACTCTTGTACTGATTGTTAAGAATACATAAATATTACAGTGTTTATAGCCTGGCCACACTTAGGCCCCTTTCACACATGTGGACCGTTTGTCTGTTTTTCATGCATCCGTTGATGGATGAAAAACGGACATCAATGCATCGGATGTAAATTGATAATCCTTAATTTATATCCACTTCCGTCAACATCCCTTTTTTGGAACGGATCAAATCCCTATTTTTCTTCCACTAATAAAACAGACCGGACAAAAATGAATGTAAACAGACAAACAGGCCACTTTTGCATGAAAGAATGGCTCCAGGACTCAAGTTGTGAAGGACTCTACCTGGCAGATGTAAAAAACTGATGTGAAAATGGATGAAAAATGGATGAAAAACTGTTGTAAACTTCATACGTTTTTCTTTGAAAAAAGTGACTAAACTAATGAAAAGAATGGTCCGCATGTATGAAAGGGCCTTATACTTTACAGTGGAGCTAAACCCATCAATTTAACTGTTTTCCAAGACAGTGACATTCAAGGCATGCTGTGAATGATAACTGTCAAGCTGCATATTCTCTCAGCTAAACTGTCAAGTCATCAAATGGCTGGTATCATAACTAATCACATTTGTAGCACCATGGCAACTGCAGACAAAAAAGAGGATAAGATGGCAGCTTCCTTCATTGTAAAGAATAGAAGGGTTTAATTCTGCTTTAACCTCTTGCCGACTGCCCGCCGACGGCAGATTGGCTCCCCTGTGCAAATCGCTGTAGCTGTACAGCGGCCACTTTAAGGGGGCGCGCGCCTGTTGCGTCACTGAGGAGCCGATGCGCATGTCCGGCGCAGCCATTACTAGTAAAAAAATAAATAATAATAAAAATGCCATACATATATCCCCTATTTTGTTGACGCTATAACTTTTGCGCAAACCAATCAATATATGCTTATTGCGATTTTTTTTTAACCAAAAATATGTAGAAGAATATATATCAGCCTAAACTGAGGAAGAAATGTGTTTATTTAAAAAAAAAAAAAAAATTGGGAAATTTATTATAGCAAAAAGTAAAAAAATTGAGTCCCATTGAAGTCTACGGGACCGGAACAAGAAAAGTCAAAGTCCCCATTTTTAATGCTTATATGCAAGTTATTGGCCATAAAAGGGTATGGGCCCTGGGGGACATGTATCAATGCAAAAAAAAAATAACTTTATAAAAATATTGTTTTTAAAGGAGCCCAAAGTGATTTTTTTATTTAAAACATATAGTGCCTGGGGGGGGACCCCTTAGTCTGCCTTTAAAGTGATGCATCTATACAGTGTATAGAACCTGCTACAGCAAAACTGACATTTATAAATGTAGCGATGGCCCCGCGGGGTTGCTACATGTTACAGCAACCACACATTTCACCCTGCTGCCAGACCTCCATTAGACACACTTGTCAGTCAATGAAGAGTCTCTTGCTTGTTTTTGTTGTTTTTATTAGGGGATTGAACTTGGTTGGGAAAAGGGACATGGGATGCCCATAGGATAAATTAGTACTTTGTAGAATAGAGTGCGTCACATTTCTCAACAGAAACAAGGTGGTTGACTCTAAACTTGACAGATTTTTACCTCAGGACACTTCTTCCAGTTCACTTCCTCCAGCACACTAATTCACTGTCCAATTTTAGTAATCCTGTCACACTATCAGAACATGACTAGGCCTCACTCTGAATAAGTCCCAGTACTTGATGGCCCTTTGTAGGCCGGGACTTGCAGTACCACTTTTGTTGCAGCAACCGATTTACTTGAGAAGAATAAATGTAGATGGACTACTGATCCCAGCAAGTCCTACTTGCAAATCCTGCCCGCCCACCTGGCTGCAGCGACTTAAAACAAAACTCCCACAGTCTCTCCCTCTGGCTCTACATCCAGCTCCCCTGGCATATCTCTTCCAGATCATTCCACTGTGCTTTGCACTCACCGACACCTGCCCTGGATCCTTCCTGAATGACTTTACTCCGGACTTGCGGACCAACTTTCTCCTCCAGCTCCTGTTCCAGGACACCTCTCCATGACCGTGTAAGGAGAGGCTCCCTCCCAGCTCCCGAGTTCCCCACCTGAGGTACACCCGAAGGGGGGGTTCCCTCAGACACGACAGTCTAACACTCCATCATTCAGTTCACCCAGCCGACAACTCCCCCCCCAGCAGGCTGACCATGGGTATATGTAGGAGGCCTGCCCCCTGCCAAGCCTAGTTGGGGATTGGTCAGAGCTCCTCACATGCACCCCATGTCACTCCAGCTCTCTGCTCTGCCCCTTTTCCAAAACATTCTCCCTGGAAACAGAGGAGGTGCCCAAGAGAAGAAGTACATGTCAGTCATCTACTGCTATACTAAACTACTCCCCTGCCCCCAGATCAAAACAAACAGGCCTAGCTCACAGCATAGGCATGCTTAAATTTACCTGCGCTGGCAGCTTACACAAAAGCCTACACTAGCACCTACCTATCTAAAGGTAGAGGGTGCTACTTAAAAAAAAAAAAATGACATTTAGCCCTCGTTCACATTGGAGCAATTTGTCATGCGATTTGGCAGGTCAAATCGCATGACAAGTTGCAGCCAATGGCACCATTCCAATCGGTGCAACACCGACTTTGCGCCGCTGCACATCTTTGCAAAAGTAGTTCCTGCACTACCTTTGGCAATTTGGGGTGCGACTTCAATTGACATCCGTGCAGGAAGTGGCACAGATGTCAGCCAAGTAGCACCTGACATTGCGCTGACCTGCTACTTTGAAATCGAGCTACTTTAACTACTTCAGCCCCGGAAGGATTTACCCCCTTCCTGATGAGAGCGCTTTTTGGGATTCAGCACTACGTCCTTTTTTTCCCACAAATAGAGCTTTCTTTTGGTGGTATTTGATCACTTCTGCGGTTTTTAATTTTTGCGCTATAAACAAAAAAAAGCGACAATTTTGAAAAAAACTCAATATTTTTTTACTTTTTGCTATAATAAATATCCCCCAAAAATATATACAAAAAACATTTTTTTCCTCAGTTTAAGCTGATATGTATTCTTCTACATATTTTTGGTAAAAAAAAAAAAAATCGCAATAAACGTATATTGATTGGGTTGCTCAAAATTTATAGTGTCTAAAAAATAGGGGATAGATTTATGTCGTTTTTATTAATTTTTTTTTATTAGTAATGGTGGCGGTCTGCAATTTTTGTTGGGACTGCGACATTATGCGACAGATCGGACACTTTTGACACTATTTTGGAAATTTATACAGCGATCAGTGCTATAAAAATGCATTGATTACTGTGTAAATGACACTGGCAGTGAAGGAGTTAACCACTAGGGGACAGTGAAGGGGTTAAGTGTGTCCTAGGGAGTGATTCTAACTGTGGGGGGCAGGGGCTACAACACACATGACAGCGATCACTGCACTTGATGACAGAGAGCAGTGATCTCTGTCCTGTCACTAGGCAGAACAGGGAAATTCTTTGTTTACAAAAGCATCTCCCCGTTCTACCTCTCCGTGACACGATTGTGGGCACCCGGCAGACATTGAGTCCGCGGGACCGACGGTCACGGAGAGCGCTTCTGAAAGGGGACATACCTGTATGCTCTTTTGCCCACCAGTGCCGTTCTGCCAACATATATTGGCGTGCCCTGGTCGGGAAGCGGTTAAGTGAAGTAGCACAATTTCAAAGTAGCATCAATGTGAACCAGGGCTTAAATTGATATTCCCTACTACAGGCCTGGGTGACGCGTTCTTGTGGAGGTGAAAGCTTGTATAGAGTTCCGTGAGAGCCCGAATAGAGCTCCCCATACCGAGCATACTAGTGAAGAAGGCTGTATTAGGATCCATCTCTGTAAACACCAAAGAGGGATACCCTGAGGACCGCTGCTTGTGATTCTTATATGCTGTAACCTTACAGCAGTAAGGTGAGGGGCTTGTACACACACAGGTGTTACCACAGAGGATTGGCCAGGCACCGGCTGTTTTGTTCATTCACGGTGGAGGGATTTATTACCCATTTCTAGTGCACATTGGACTTTTTATTCTTTGCATTTGTATATTTATCTTTAATCACTTCAACTTTATAGAAACTTTATTTGTTTTACTTTTTACTTGGCACTTTAGCACCCAGCAAGTTTGCATTTTATAGCTTTATTTTGTGTTTATTTTGTGTTGTTATGTATTGATTATTGCACTAGAATTTTATTAATTTAGTAAGTTCACAGCGCAACACCACCACTTATTCAATCTCCGGAGATTGCTGTCTCCAAAGCTGAAGTGCTGACAACAGGGCAGAGCTCTGCTAACCTCTGCCCAGCACCAACAGCAGCTTCAGCCTCCCGGAGAGAAGAGGCAGTCGGCCTTTCTCCCACAACACTGACAGGAACATGGAATTTCCTGCCAGCAGCACCTGTGGAGTTACCAAAAACTTCTGCAGCTGAAGCGCTGACAACTGGACAGAGGGTCCAAGACCTCTGCCCTACACTTGTGGCAGTTCCGGGGGCCCAGGGTGAGAAGGTGGTGGTCTTTCCTCTCCAGCAAGGATCCATGCACCTGGGAGACAGTACCAGAGACATGTCGTCCAAGCAGCCAGATGAGGGTAAGGGAGGTGAAGCAGCCGGCTTCCCTTCCCAGAAGCAGATGGCACCTCAGAATAATGCCAGCAACTCAGCAGAAAGGCTGGCAACAGGACCAAGTGCTGCTGGCCTCTGCCCTCAACTAACAAAAGATGCAGTCTCCAGCTGTATAGCCCAGGGATGCTGGGAAGTCGGCCCAGATCCCCAACAGCATAATGAAGTGAGCCCAGCCACCGTCTTCTCTCCAGCGGCTGAAAGGACTCCAGGGAGAAGGGCCAGTCCGCACCTTTCCCCAGCAGCGGGTATGTTCTCTGAGAGGCAGAGGTTGGTTGGGTGAGTAATGCTATGTTTGGGACAATTTATTTGGGGTACTGTGTGGATACCTGCATTGGGGGACTGGAACTACTGACTAACTTCGGAGTCAACCCATCTGGGGTCTCCCCCTGTGTTAGTTTGCTGCTGAAATGGGAGAGATGTGACAGGAGTCACTTTGGGCGGGAGGCCCGTTGAACCCAGAATCCCTTGGGGAGGTTGGGGAACCCTTGTTTCAGCTCCCTATGCACCTCCCATGTCTAAGTCACCCTGTGTCTCTAATGGGGCACAGGGTGACCGAGAAATCCAGTCTGATCTTTACTAATCGGACGCACTGTACAACCACATTGGAATGTTGTGTGTGTGTGTGTATGTATATGTATATATATATATATATATATATATATATATATATATATATATATATATATATATATTGTATATTGTCTCATTTTGTTGTGTACTCTTTATTGGGTCGTTTGGGGTGTGGCTGTATTCCATTGTTCTATTGTGTGTCTGCCTTAGGTATTATGGGATGTGTAAGTGTGTTTGCTGTGAGGAGGGAGGAGGGAGGGGGGGGGATTCCTCCAACAGCTCTCCCTGCTGATTGTACAGTCTACCCCACCCGGAGTGCAAAGGGGGGGATTGTCCCGAATATTACCTGTGTACCTGTGTTTCAATAAACAGTCCATGTTGAGCAACCAAACGAGTACTGCCTAGTTTGTGGTTGTCAGTGATTGGAATATCTGATATCTATATTCAGACTGGGAGGAAGCGGTATATGACAAAAGTACTCATTTGAAATGTGGGATGTTTCGTTACAAATTCTGGTGTCCCTTTGGCAGACTTTGGATAAAAATAACAAAGTTTTGCACCACGGTGAGCAAGCCTTATGTGAAGAAGCCAAATTATAGTACACTCAGGCCAAGGTTAACAACTGTTTTTTAGATAAAGTCTTGTGTCTTTCGCAGACTTCGTATAGAAGTAACAGGTGTGCAAAAATTGGTCTTTGGGTGTTGTTGGTGCCTTCACCCCGTAACCTTCTATAGGTAGACTTGATGAAAGCAAGAATTGGTCTTGCTGTAATAAAATTTTATTTGACGCCCCCCGTCAAACAGTTGCAAAAAAATTGGTCTTAGGGTGTTGTTGGTGCCTTCACCTCCTAACCTTCTAGAGGTAGTCTTGATAAAAGCAAGAATTGGCCTTACTGTAAAAAATTTAAAATTTGATGCAACTGTCAACAGGTGCAGAAAAAAAATGGTCCTTGGGTGTTAATTGGTTAATTGTGCCCATAAAACCAAAAAATTACTTCAAAATAAAATCAATACCCACAAAGCTAGGCAGCCTAGACAGTCTTGCAGAAATTTGTGATCCCAATAACACTTAATCAGTGGCATCAGGGGCTTGATAGCTCTGCTAAACCAGGATTAATTTTGCAGGCTTTGAAGAATAAGGGGGCCCATGCACCGCAAGTTTGTGGAGGCATGAGAAGCAGAGTCCTCAGGGTCACTGAGGATTACAGTATCTGGAACTGCCTCCTCCAAGCAACATACTACTCCCAAGGCTTCTGGGGACTTAAAACCCATCTCTTAAGGTTTTACATATGTCTTCCTCTGTTTTAATGCCTCCAAAACTGCCATAATCCTCCTCCCTTTCCCCTTGTGTGTTCTGTGGCCTGGCAAGAATGGTGTCTGCATAAAGTGGGCCTTGAGAAGAAAGGAAGTCCACCTCTTCCTCCTGCTGCTTTGCCCTGAGTGCCCTGTCCATAATGCCTTGCAGAGTCTGATCCAGCAGGTACACAAGAGGGATTGTGTCACTGATGTATGCATTGTCACGACTCGCCATCTTTGTTGCTTCCTCAAATGGTGATAGTACAGTGCATGCATCCTTTATCAGCAGCCATTGGCATGGTGAAAAGAAGCCAAGCTCCCCTAAGCCTGTCCTTGTGCCATACTAACACAGGTACTCTTTGACGGCCCACTGCTGCACGTGCAGCCACTGCAGCATTGCCAAAGTTCAGTTCCACCTGGTGGGCATGTCACAAATCAGGAGGTTTATGGGCAGGTGGAATTTCTGCTGAATTTCAGCTAACCGAACGCTGGTTGTGTATGACCACCTGAAATGGCTACAGACTCTTCTGGCCTGCTTTAGAAGATCTTGCAAACCTGGGTACCTGTTTAACAAATGCTGCATCACCAAATTGAGGACATGTTCCAGGCATGGCACATGTGTCAACTTTCCCTGTCAAAGGGCAGACAGGAGGTTAGTGCCATTATTGCACACCACCATTCCTGGCTCCAGCTGCCGTGGCATGATCCACCTCTGAGCCTGCCCCTGCAGGGCTTTTGTCCCTTAGACGGACCAGCTGAAGCACTGCATGGCATCTTTTAGCCTGACTCATTGAATGGCCCCTTGAATGCTTATGGGGTACTGGTGCTTCATAGGACAATCCAGCAGAAAACTCAACTGCCTAGAAACAACTGTAAATGACCCTGTGTATGTGTACTTATAAGATAACAGAGGAGAGTTCAGGGGCAGTTGAAAAAAATGCCCAACTGCTCCTAAACGTCCGTTTAGCAGCAGCGGTGTACATGAGGCCAAAATGTAATGTAATGCTGTGTTAAACACTGCACTACACTAACATACTACACTGGCACATGACTATAGGATTCGTCAACTGCGGTCTTACATTTATCTTATAACTATAATAACCACACAACGCTGCGTGACATGGGTTTTAATGGCCACAACAGCCTTTTATTAACCAAAATAAATATAACCATAAACATAACAATTCTTAACACCAGGAGGGGGTCTTTGGGGTCCCATTTTTCTCAATAACCACTGTGACCTCAGCTGTGCCCCAGCCGGCTCGAGGACATTGCGACTTTCCAAATTTCTCTTTCCCTTGGGACCTAAGTCCTGGGAGAACCACCAACAACAAACCAAGGTGGGATCCCATACCCTGTATGGGTCCCCCAAAATTTAACCAACTGTTTCAATTCTTGACCCCCCAAAGACCCCCTGACCCGCCAGCTGCTGTGACAAATTGTTCAAGAAAACCATAATATCTATTCATTTTTTTTTTTTTTTTTTATATTTTATTTATTTATTTATTTATTTTATTTATTTATTTATTTTTTTTTTTTTAAAGAAAAAACTCATAACCAAATGTAGGGCGGGAGGGAGGGAACTTCTACCAACAGGGAAAATTCTGGAATGATTTCCCAACAGCCTGTGCAACATCCCAACCCTTTCCTGCTCCACCCACACACCTGACCTGCTCCTCCAATAAGGTAAGCTGCCCTTTTTCCCCCTAACTAACTCAGTAAAAACGTAACCCTTGCCGACCTGTTCCTCCCATAGTCATGCCGCCCCTCCGTCTAGATTTTCCTCCGGGTCGCACTTGACTATAGGATTCGTCAACTGCGGTCTTACATTTATCTTATAACTATAATAACCACACAACGCTGCGTGACATGGGTTTTAATGGCCACAACAGCCTTTTATTAACCAAAATAAATATAACCATAAACATAACAATTCTTAACACCAGGAGGGGGTCTTTGGGGTCCCATTTTTCTCAATAACCACTGTGACCTCAGCTGTGCCCCAGCCGGCTCGAGGACATTGCGACTTTCCAAATTTCTCTTTCCCTTGGGACCTAAGTCCTGGGAGAACCACCAACAACAAACCAAGGTGGGATCCCATACCCTGTATGGGTCCCCCAAAATTTAACCAACTGTTTCAATTCTTGACCCCCCAAAGACCCCCTGACCCGCCATGCGAGCTTGAGTGACACCTCACTAAAGCGAGTCCCTCCACACCTGCAGAGCCCTCTGCACCCCTTCCTGCAATCCTAAAAACCAAAAATCGGTTCCAACCGCATTCAGATGTACACCGTCATCCCTCCAATACCTAATAGATAGGTCTTCTAGATCCCGATGGCGAACCACCACACCCCCAAGGCGAGACACAAAACGCCCAATTTCCCTGTTGGCCTTTATCCGTGCTTTATTCAAGCGTTCAACGGAACGCGCATGTCGCCAAGTGTGTCGTGCCACTATGTCGGACCACACTATGACGACCCCAGGGAAGTCCCGCATCAGTCGCAGAATGTCAAACTTTACATCCCGAACAATGTCCCTAGCTGCCCGGACCCCCATATCATTCCCTCCCACGGAGAGCACCAATACATCAGGGGGCCTGTCCACTCTAGAGTAATAGTGGAATTCCGGAAGAACCCGTCCCCACATCATGCCTCTAACCCCCAACCATTTGCATACTGCTTCACTCCGGGAAACTCCAAGCTGTCTCCCTTCGGGCCGCGCATCTGCTCTGATCGCCCCCCAGAAGACATAAGAGTCACCCAGAATCCACACCAGGCCTTGAGGAAAACCTGTAACAGACAACCAAAGAAAACATATAGCCCAAAACATAACTCCAACAGATCAATAACATCATGAAAAAAAAAAAACATTATAGCATGTGCGGACGTACATAAATTTTAAAACGATCAGATTCCCATCTCCCTATGCGCATAACCATCTGTGGACTCAAACCCCAACGAGCTGCCTCCGTAGCTGCCCCTACCCTAAAAGAATGAGTGTTAAATTGAGCGGCTGGCATTCCAACCGTCAACAAGCAGCGCTTAAAAATTGCCACGAACTGGAAACGCGACAAGGATGAACCATCCTCGTGCTGTAAAAAAGGCCCTTGCACGCCCTTCCGAACCTGAGCGAAGCGCTGAACAGAACGTACCGGACACACTGCCTCCGGAAGCACCTTAAATAATGTCACATAAACCCCCTTGCCCCATTGATCAGTTTTAGATCTACTGATAAGGAGCTGAACGTTATCCGTATTGATCTGTACCTCCGAAAACAACAAACCCCCCACACCACGTTTATTTTTGCTCACCAGCTCCCCAATCCTCAAGGCTCCAAAGAAAGCCAAAGAAAAAGCTGCCGTAAAAAGTTGAACCTCATAAGGCGAGGAACAAACCCTGGGCAAGATTCCCACCATATCCTGTAGCAGCCCAAAGGACACTGGGCGCCTGGTATCTCTTACCACGCGTCCGCGCCGGAAACCCTTCATGGCCTGACGCACCATAAACTCCTTGGTAATATCCCGCAGGCCTTGTAGCTTATAAAGAAAAGCCAACGCAGCCAATCTCCGGTTCATTTTCGACACCGACTCTCCCTTGGAAAACTGCATCCCAATCACGTACAATAACAGTGAGAGCCTGTCCTGATCCGAAACACAACCCCCTACAGAACTTACCAGTTCGTCCCATTCCCGCCAAACCGAAGAGTAAGCCGCCCATGTTCCCGCACTCACCGAACGCTGTACCAAGCCACCAGCTATTCCAATGCCAGTCTCCACAGATGCCTGGGACAAGGAACCGACCTCTGCTCCGCCGCCGGCGCCAGCTTCCGGAACCTGTCCCACTGAAAACGAGACAAGGCATCAGCAATGGAATTCTCCACACCCGGTACATGCACAGCTTTTATAAAACAATTCAAACTCAAACAACGAAGGACCAAAAAACGTAACAAACGCACTACGGGCGGAGACGAGGCAGACAGACTAGACACAACCGCCACCACCCCCATGTTATCACAGTGAAAACAAACTCGCCGATTTTGAAAGCGAGATCCCCAGATGTCCAATGCCACCACAATCGGGAAAAGCTCCAATAGCACCAGATTACTCAAGAAGCCCGCGACACGCCACTCCTCCGGCCATGCCTCCGCACACCATGCCCCTTGACAGTACGCCCCAAAACCCAAACTGCCCGCTGCATCCGTGTACAAATCGAAATCAAAGGCCGATACCACCGGGGCCATCCACAAGGACCTCCCGTTATAGGTGGCCAGAAACTCCTCCCATACCCGCAGATCTGCCTTGTGTTCGGCAGAAAGCCGAATAAAATGATGTGGCATTCGTACCCCCGAAGTAGCGGCACTCAGGCGACGGCAAAAAATGCGCCCCATCGGCATGATGCGGCAGGCGAAATTAAGCTTCCCCAGCAAAGACTGTAATTGTTTCAGCCTAACTTTCTTCGCCTGTAGGGCCGCCCTCACCAACAATCGCAAGTCCTCCAATTTTGCCGTCGGCAAGCGACACTCCATTGCCTGTGTATCAATAATGATACCCAAGAATTGCATCTCAGTCGACGGCCCTTCTGTCTTTTCCGGCGCGAGAGGAATCCCGAAACGCCGCGCCACGCTTTCCAATGTTCGTAACAAGACCGAACAAACCGTGGATTTCGGGGGGGCCAATACAAAGAAAATCATCAAGGTAGTGCAGAACCGAGCGCACTTGTGACTCTTCCCGAACCACCCATTCGACAAAGGTACTAAATGTCTCAAAGTAAGAACAAGAAATAGAACAACCCATGGGAAGACAACGGTCAACAAAAAACTGTCCACCCCAAAAACAACCCAGCAACGGCTGGCTATCCGGATGAACCGGTAATAAACGAAAAGCGGACTCAATGTCCGTCTTAGCCAATAATGCCCCCTGCCCATATCTCTGAACCCAACTAACGGCCGTATCAAACGACGTATAGGACACCGACGTCAAATCAGGCTCAATCGCATCATTTACCGAAGATCCCTTAGGATACGACAAGTGATGAATCAGCCGAAATTTATGTGGTTCCTTCTTAGGTACTACCCCCAAAGGAGACACATGCAACCCAGGTATGGGCGGGCGATCGAACGGGCCAGCCATTCTACCCATCTCCACTTCCTTAGCTAACTTATCCGTCACCACCTGAGGAAACTGAGAAGTAGATTTCAGATTCCTGGGCATAGAATCCCCAGACAAGGGTAGCGAACAGGGAATGCGAAAACCATATGCAAAGCCCTCGGCAAGAAAAATCGCCGCCTCCGTCCTGGGATACCTACTTAGGTACGGCAGCATCTCGGACAGATTTACCGGCGTCCTCCCTTTTTGAAACGGACTCACTAGATTGCAGCTTCCCCTTCTTAAAGCATTTGGCAAAACCGTGAGAGCCTCCGCATCCGGAGCACTCGTGACGGAACCGACAGGACGCGCCAAAGCGGCACGCTCCCTCGTTGAACTGCCAACAGTAGTTTTTACGTTGTGAGGCCGGCTGCCCAGTGCCTGAACCGCCGGCCCCCCCTGGAAAGGGCTGTCCTGAAGCCCGAGCCTGCACCATGAGCTTCATCCAAAGCCCAATATCCTTATGGTCCCATCTTAGCTGAGGCCTGACAGCTTTCCGCTGACGAAACTGTTCGTCATAGCGAAGCCATGCCAGTCCTCCATATACCCTATAAGCCTCCCCAATAGCGTCTAAATAGCAAAAAAGCGGAGAACAATTCTCCGGCTCCTTTTCACCTATGACGCTGGCCAATATCGCAAAGGCTTGCAGCCAGTTAGAAAATGTCCTAGGGATAAGCCGCCAACGCCGCCTCTCCTCCTCCTCCTTTTTACTCTCATCTGCCTTTCCTTTATCTATGTTAAACTTCTCTAGCGGCAAAAGGGAGAATATCTCCACGTATTCCCCCCGCCAAATCCTCTCCCTAACTTCGGGCTTGAGATGTACCCCTAACGGACCCTCGAAGCATACATAAACCTCACCGTGTGCTCTATCACCCAAACGAACCCCATCGTCCCCCGACTCCTTAGCCTTACGCGACTCCGCACCACTGACCCTCGCCGTCTGAGACGCAGACTCAACTACCGCTGAGGATAATGGGATTTCCGTATCCGCTTGTCCTTCCCGCTGGGACGCCGTGCTCACCGCCGGCGGCAGCGTAGAACTACACGCAACAGGGGCATCACAGCCCAATCCATCCGACGTGGTCACGGCAGGGACCCACGCCCCCGTCGGCCCTGCTACTGGTCCTGAAGGCCCAGGCGGGGCGCAACGGTCCAACAGTTCCCGAAAACCCGCAAAAAATTCCGCCAAACCCGCCACACCAGGTTCCCTCCCCATCTGACCCGCTTGCTCCCTACCCCGTGACCCCCTCTTTCCACCCTCCGTGAACCCAACACCTTGCCCTACAAAAGTAGCAGAATTAAAATTGGACTCACCAGGCTGCCTGCGCACCGAATCCCGAGCAGCCGCACTTCCGGATCCCAGCTGACTCTGCACGGTAGGGCGCATGACCGGTGATCGCCCATCGCCGTCATCGCTGGACACCTCGCCGGATTCTGCTGATGACTCACGCACCGACTGTGCCGCAGGCGTCCTTCCCCTCGATTCCTCTGCTTCAGCACGCCCCGGCGTACCCTCATCTTCCTCCGCCTCCATCTGACAGCTGCGGGGTCCGCGTGCACCCCCAACTGTGGAAGGGGGTCGCCGGCCCTTTAATTGAGCTTGGCCACTCCCCCGTGCAGCTGTCACTCTATCTCTGCTTGAAGATGGCTGCAATGTCTGTGTAGAAGCAGCAGAGGGCGCCAACTGCCTTCTGCTGCCTGTTTCTCCAGCCTTCCCACGCCGAGCCGACGCTTCAGCCACAGGAGAGGGAGCTGATCCTCCAGATGACGCTGCCGACGAGCGCAGGTACCGGACCTCCTGGCTCCCACAGTCCGCTCTGCCCACCGATCCAGAAGGGACAGGGCTCCCGCCCCTCCCTGCATCCGACTGTGTCCCTCGCCGAGCCGGCCTCCTGCTAGGCACATCAGCAGGAGAGCCGGCCGTGACATCCTGAATCACTGTAGAGGGGGAGGAGGGGGGAAGAGAGCGCAGCGGCCCCCCCTCCCGCAGGTCCCGCCGATGCTGGGGATTCCTCCCAGGCCCTCTGCTGTGGCCAGAAGCTGATGGCCTAGCAGGGGACACTGAAGGGTTCCGTGTGGAGCTCCCATGCGGCCGCCGGACCCGGGGGGTATGGGAAGGGCTCAAGCGCTCAGGAGGGCGAACCCTCCTAGCGCGCTTAGATGAAGGGGGAGATCCAGGAGGAGAGGGATCAACCCCCGACCCCCCTAACATGCCTAATAATTGTTGTTGGAGCCACTGAGGACCCCGTGTAGAGGCTGCAGCCCTGACCTGGTTCCACAAGGCCTCCAAATCGCTCATCCTGCCTGTATTTCTCTCCGCAGGGGCCGACAGAACTTCTACCAACAGGGAAAATTCTGGAATGATTTCCCAACAGCCTGTGCAACATCCCAACCCTTTCCTGCTCCACCCACACACCTGACCTGCTCCTCCAATAAGGTAAGCTGCCCTTTTTCCCCCTAACTAACTCAGTAAAAACGTAACCCTTGCCGACCTGTTCCTCCCATAGTCATGCCGCCCCTCCGTCTAGATTTTCCTCCGGGTCGCACTTTAATTCTCACACACAATACTAACACTACACTAACACTGCACTCAAGAGTCACAATAAGTGAACAGTGAACACCCCAACTGCTAGTAGCAAAACAAAGTATCTCCACTCCAACACACTACAAGAGCTGGCTATGGGAAGTTAGCTTTTATAGTTTGGGGTGGAAGTATGAGTACTGAGCCATGATTGGAGAAAGTAATCATCACTTTGTCCAATCAGGGCCCTAAACAGTGCTAATTGGCAAAGCCTTGCACCTGACCAGCATTCAGGTGCAAGGCTTCATCCAATTAGAGCCCTAGAATGCACTGTGAAGTGCGCAGTGTATTGTGGGGCGCTCAGCGGACGAACATGCCGCTGATCTACCAGCAAACTCGGATGTTCGCTCGGTTCAAACGGTTCGCCCATCTCTATAGCAGAGACAGTTCAAGTCCTCAAGTTACATTCAACTACTGTTCTGGGTATCCCATATCAGTCCAACCCTGTATAAGTTTATCCCCTAATAAAGTAAAAACAAAACACCCTAGACTGGTTTTTGACTACCGAGTGGATGCTGAACATTCTTTTTGTCAGGCTGTGTCTGCAAAGGGGGACCCAAAAATCTAACAGCCCTTGTGGGGGTAGCGCTACATTGCTATCTTAAAGTATCGGTAAATCTGTTTCTCGGGCAGGCAGCTTCTATACCCCAGAAGATCTCCATGGCCTCCTTGACTTGTAGTGTAACAAAAATGGAAAGTGCCACAAAACTGCTAAGATTTCAAGATACAACTTTATTCAAGGTAAAAGTTAGGGTGACAGCACAGAGTATACATTGCGTTTTGGGTAGAAATGGAAAAAAAATAAAAAATTGGGGAAAAGTTTTTTGTTTTGTTTTGTTTTTTTAAAGCCTTTTTTTTCCTTTGAAGGAAAAAATAAACAAGTGTGGAATATGTTCTTTTACAATGATAAATAATATATCTATAACATGGTATATACCAGGCATACCTCACTTTTAAGTACACAATGGGACCAGAGCATGTATGTAAAATGAAAATGTACTTAAAGTGAAGCAATACCTTTTATTCATTTCTCAAAGCATGTGAATACACTAACTCTATGGGAAATCTTGGTCCGCTTGACATGGCACTGCTCCTGAACCATAAGTGACAGGGACACCAAACTTGGGGAGCACGTTAAGGAGACCCGGGACTATGATATGGTAGATTACCTAGGCAAGCTGGCCAACCCCATAATTGGATATGTTGTAGTCCTGGGTCCCTATCACTTATGGTTCGGTAGCAGTGCCATGTCAAGCTGACCAAGATTTCCCATAGATACCAATGTGTCTGTAGTCGCGAGTGTACCTAAAGTGAGGGTACGTAAAGTGGTGTATGCCTGTAACATGAAGACCTTAACCACTTCAGCCCAGGAAGAATTTACCTCCTTCCCGACCAAGCCATTTTTTGCAATATGGCACTGCGACGCTTTAACTAACAATTGCGCAGTCGTGCGATGTTGTACCCAAACAAAATTTACGTCCTTTTTTACCACAAATGGAGCTTTCTTTTGGTGGTATTTGATCACCTCTGCGGTTTTTATTTTTTGAGCTATAAACAAAAGAAGAGTGCCAACTTTGAAAAAAACACAATATTTTTTACTTTTTGCTATAATAAATATCCCAAATTAAAAAAAAAAATTCTTCATCAGTTTAGGCCAATATGTATATATCTACATATGTTTGGTAACAAAAATTGATATAGCGTCTACAAAATAGGGGATAGATTTATGGCATTTTTTTTTTTACTAGTAATGGCGGCTATCAGCGATTTTTATCGGGACTGCGACATTGCGGCGGACTGATCGGACACTTTTGACGCTTTTTTGGGACCATTGACATTTATACAGCGATCATAGCTAAAAATAGCCACTGATTACTTTATACATGTCACTGGTAGGGAAGGGTTTAACACTAGGGGGCGATCAAGGGATTAAATGTGTGTTCCCTAGGTGTGTTCTAACTGTGAGGGGATTGGACTGACTGGGGGAGGAGACATATCGTTGTTCCTACATAGTAGGGACACACAATCTCTTTCTCCTCCCCTGACAGGACAGGGATTTGTGTGTTTACACACACAAATCCCCGTTCCTGCCCTTGTGTCTGCAATCACAGGTTGCTGGAGATCACGCCCGCCGGCCATGCGCCTTGGGTCCCCAGCATGCGCCGGCTATGGCTCTTAAAGGAGCTGTAGTATATATACGGCGATTCGTGCAGCAGAGCCATTCTGATGCCGTATATATACAGGAACTGGTCGGGAAGCAGTTAATGAAAGATTTCAGATTTTTTAAACTATTGCAAGTTCTCCCACCTGGAATACAGTTCAAGTAACACTGTACTTCTCAATGCAGTTCTCAAACAAGAGAAATATGCATTTCTGCCACAGATCTCACAGGATGTGTTAGTGGGGAGATGCGAGACACCTCAGACTAACTCCCAATACCCTCACCACTGTCAACCCAGACTAACACCCCCCCCCCACTTGCCAACCACTATCACTCCAGACTGACACCCCCCACTGACAACCACTATCACCCCAGACTAACACCCTCCCACTGCCAACCACTGTCACCCCAGACTGACACCCCCCACTGCCAAACACTGACACCCCAGACTGACACCCCCCACTGCCAACCACTATCACCCAAGATTGACACCCCCCCATTGCCAACCACTGTCACCCCAGACGGATACCCCCACTGCCAACTACTGTCAACCCAGACTGCCCCCCCACTGCCAACCACTGTCATCCCAGGCTGACACCCTCCACCTGCCAAAATCACTGACACCCCCCAGCAATCACTGACACCCCAGACTGACACCCCCTAATGCCAAACACTGACACTCCCCACCACTGTCACCCCAGACTGACACCCCCCATTGCCAATCACAGTCACTCATGACTCACACTCCCCACTGCCAAACACTGTCATCCCAGACTGACACCCCCCCACTGCCAATTACTGTCACCCCCTCCACTACCGACCACTCTCATCCCAGACTGACACCCTCCCGCTGCCAAAATCCTTGACACCCCCCACCAATCACTGACACCCCAGACAGACCCCCCCTAACGCCGAAAATATATAAGGCAAGAGAAAGCGCACGCCAGCCCTAGTGTGTTATCGTTTAATTGATGAAGTTCAGTATAAAAAAAAACGAGGGTTGCACTCAAAAACATCCGGTGTAAAAAAGCATGAACAGCTCCATAAAAGCCTCCTCTCCTGGTCTGTGAAGATCAGTTGGCTCACAGCGACTTGTGGCGTGGTGAAGGGAATCGGTAAGCACAAGTCACCTACTTCCTTGTATCACACGCCGCTCAAAGCACTCGCACGGACCAGCCGGCGCTGCGTGACGTCACTCGTGGCCAGGGAAGAGATGCACAGTGATACAGCTGACTCCTCTATTACGCTTCATGCGGTTGCTAAGACAATATGTTTCGCAGGCGCCAACCCCCCTAACACCAACCACAGTCACTGCAGACTCACACTCCCCTAGAGCCAACCACTGTCACCCCCCCCCCACTGCCAACCATTGTCATCCAAGCCTGGCACCCCTATCGCCAAGCACTGACACCCTAGACTGACACCTCCCCCACCCCCACCATTTTCAGCCCCAACTGATACCCCCTCCCGCTGCCAACCACTGACACCCCCCACTGCCAACCACTGTCACCCTAGACTGACACCCCCCCATTGACAACCACTAACACCCCCCATCAATCACTGACACCCAGGTCCCCCAAAATGCTAAACACTGACAACCCAGACTAACACCCCCAACATTGTCACCCCAGACCGACGTCAACCACTGTCACCCCATACTGACACCACCCAACTGCCAACCATAGTCACTCCAGACTGACACCCCTCCCACTGCCAACCACTGTCACTCCAGACTGACACTTCTCCTCATTGCCAACCACTGACACCTCCACTGCCAACCACTGTCACCCCAGACTGACACCCTCCATTGCCAACCACTGACACACCAGACTGACACCCCCCAACACCAATCACTGACACCCCAAACTGACATCCCCACCCCCATCACTGTTACCCCAGACTGACACCCCCCCCCCCCCCCCCGCCAACCACTGTCATCTGAGACTGACTGTTGTGGAAATTTTATGAAGATGTATTTAATATGTATTGTCATAGTGTCTCCCAGTGTTAGTTCTCCCGCAGCCCGATCTAAAAAGCTGACTGACGCTGGTTGAGATCCATTTGATAGTAAAAAGCTCCTTGGGGATGTAGAGAAGTGTTTGCAGAGTGGGGATATGTCCACCAGTGAAGGGCCCTTGTGCGATGCCCAGAACGATCGTCTGGGGGGATGTGTTCACTCTGCAAAGACATTATCGGTTTAGCGGATGTACGCTCGTGTCACCCCTGTGTGCCTGATCAACACATTTGGGGGTGCCGAGGCGTGCACCTGCAGATAATTTCCCATCCATACTGGATGGTAGTATAATCCGGGTATGCTTTGTTCTCTGAACAACGCAGAATAAGGTTTCATGCCAAACGGTAAAAACGGGAGACTTTGAATCGTTGTGGTCGGGAACAGCATTCATGGTCTCAAGCTTCCTGTCTGTAGCTGAAGATAGCTTACAGAGACAGGGGCGCGAGATCGTACACACTGCCCCCGCCCACACACGCCCATAAGACTGCCCTAGTTATTGTTCATTGGTTGTTGTATAACCCCTCCTGTTTGAGGGAATGCCTGTGCTTGATTGGTCAATTGTGAAAACACGAGGCTCTATTTGGTATATGAATAAAATTTGCTCAGGGCAGTTGGTTTGAGGAAATGCGGGAGACACGGGTTGTTTAAAGATGCATTATACTGAAAAGCTGGAAGGACGCTTAATAACGCAAAAGAGTATGGTGTGTTTTTCCATGACATTGACACCTCCTCTCAATGTCAACCACTGTCACCTCAGACTGACACTCCCAACACTGTCAACCACTGACACCAAACACTGACACTCCAAACTGACATCCCCCTCCCCATCACTGTCACCCCAGACAGACACCCTCCCACTGCCAACCACAGTTACCCCATACTAGAGCTGGGAAGACCTAGAAAAAATTGAAAAATTGGGGAAAACTGTTTTCTTTTTTTTTTTAAGCCATTTTTTTTTCCAGAAAAAAAAAAAAAAAAGAAGTGTGGAATATGTTCTTTTACAATAATAAGTAATTTATCTATGACATGGTATTTAATCTATGAACATGAAGACCTGTCCTACATTATTGCAAGTTCTCTCAGCTGTAGACAAGCAAATCCTTGAGTACAGTTCAAGTAACACTGTACTTCTCAATGCAGTTCTCAAAACAAGAGAAATATGCATTTCTGCCACTAGGGAGCTATACATGAGAAAGGCTCCAGTTTAGTTTGCTTGTGGGCTCTTGTACCTCCTACAGTTGGGTGCAGGGATGGACTGGCCATCGGGACTACCGGGAGATTCCCGGTGGGCCGATGGCTCAGTGGGCCAGTTTCAGAGACAGGGAAGGAGAGATACATAGCGCCAAATGTAGCATTAAAACAACTTTTAATCCACTTAAAAACGTTACTGACAAAGTAGGGTGAAAGGCATTGAAACGCTGTGCAAGAATCCAGGTTTGTCAACTATTTGAATTAGGAGCGGGCGGCCACCGGGAACTGATCGGGCCAGTAGATGCAGAGCGCATCGGTGTGTACTACTACTTCCTGGTGGCGGAGGAATGATGGCCTGAAGGATGCGTCACCTCCCACATCTTGCATCATTTCCGGATGATGACATCACGTCCGCCCCATCATGCGTTCCACCGCTACCAGGAAGTAGTAGTACACACCGATGCTCTGCATCTACTGGCCCGTTCGGTTCCCGGTGGCGGCTCCTAATTCAGATCGATGACAAGCCTCTTGCACAGTGTTTCAATGCCTTTCACCCTACAAACTTTGTCAGTAACATTCTTTAAGTGGAATACAAGTTGTTTTAATGCTACAATTGGCGCTGTGTATCTCTCTTTCCTCCCCTGTCACGCTGTGTGTTGGGGGGGTTACAGAGCTGGGTTGGAGGTGCCCATCAAGTCCTGTAGTAGCACTGCATCTGCCATCTGGTGACAAGTGACTTGGCAGGATACAGGCGACGGGGCAAGTGATATGCGGCATCTGGTGGCAGGCGACGTGGCAAGTGACAAGCTGCCTCTGCTGACAAATGACATGGCAAGTGACGTTTTGCATCTGGTGGCAGGTAACGTGGCAAGTGACATGTGGCATCTGGTGGCAGGCGATGGTGGCAAGTGACATGCAGCACCTGGTGGCAGGCGACGTGGCAAGTGACACGCTGCATCTGGTGGCAGGCGATGGTGGCAAGTGACATGCAACACCTGGTGGCAGGCAATGTGGCAAGTGACATGCAGCATCTGGTGGCAGGCGACGTGGCAAGTGACAAGCTGCCTCTGCTGACAAGTGATGTGGCAAGTGACAAGCTGCCTCTGCTGACAAATGATGTGGCAAGTGACGTTTTGCATCTGGTGGCAGGTAACGTGGCAAGTGACATGTGGCATCTGGTGGCAGGCGATGGTGGCAAGTGACATGCAGCACCTGGTGGCAGGCGACGTGGCAAGTGACACGCTGCATCTGGTGGCAGGCGATGGTGGCAAGTGACATGCAGCACCTGGTGGCAGGCAATGTGGCAAGTGACATGCAGCATCTGGTGGCAGGCGACGTGGCAAGTGACAAGCTGCCTCTGCTGACAAGTGACGTGGCAAGTGACGTTTTGCATCTGGTGGCAGGTAACGTGGCAAGTGACATGCGGCATTTGGTGGCAGGCGACGTGGCAATTGACACGCTGCATCTGGTGGCAGGCGATGGTGGCAAGTGACAAGCTGCCTCTGCTGACAAGTGACGTGGCAAATGACATTCTGCATCTGGTGGCAGGTAACGTGGCAAATGACATGCAGCATCTGGTGGCAGGCGACGTGGCAAGTGACAAGCTGCCTCTGCTGACAAGTGACATGGCAAGTGAAACATTGCATCTGGTGGCAGGCGATGTGGCAAATGAGGTGGCAGGTGACACACTCAAGGCTCCCCTTGATTCTGCATTATGGTGAGTTGAACTATTTCATGTTATATTACAATGTAATAATATAAATAATGCACTTCAATCATCCTGACACCATATGAACCATGGTGCCGAGAAGATTGAAGCGCCAACACCAGGTGTTTGGAGTAAAGTGGGCCGGTCTGGATGAAGTCCAGGGCCAAATTTTTGTCCCAGTCCAGCCCTGGTTGGGCGATTGCTGGGATAGAGTAGATGACAGTTTCTGTCCTCTCAGGTTTTAATAGACAGGTAAGAGGGTACATTTTTCTGACAAATTATTTTATCTTTATAACCTTTAAATGATGTTCTCCACCATCACGCACCGTCAGCATAATGTTTCCCTATAGTCTGGTCAGCAAACATTTCCACAGTGCAATTTCTGCTGAGAGCAAAGCTGCAGTCTGCAAATATTGTGAGAAGAAATATTATTTTCCAAATGCTACAAGGATGACAAAACACATCCTGGAATGCCAGAGGTGCCCTAAAGACATTTAAAATACTTTATGGAATGAAATGAGAACCATAATGAAAATACGAGTAGCTTTTCCCTCCAGAGTTCTCATTAAAAAAACACTTTCTGCTGCTTCTGGAAGTGTTTCTTCCCCAGCTGTATCTTCAAGTAAGGAAGTGTTACCACAGCCTCCCAAAAATACACAATCCCCTAATTTATAGATAACCTGACACCTGAAAATCAGGAGAACACTGATCAAGCTTTTGCAAGACCAATATATGCTTCTGGATCAGCATTGTCAATAACCTGAAAATGCATATTGGCGGGAAGCTTTTTTTTTATTATTATGAGGGAAAGGGGGGGATAGGTTTACCTGTTCTCATGTATAGTTGAAATGTTCCTAACATATACAGTGGATATTGCATTTGTAATAAAAATTTTAATTATAAAAAGCAAGTTTAGTTTATTTACCGAATAAGCTGTACTTTTATTTCAAGCATACTACTTTTATTTACACTGCATTTCACGTTCCCAGTGAAAATTACTCTACACTGATTTTTTTTTTTTTCTGAAATTTTTCATTTTTTTCCGAAAATTTTACATAAAAATGCCCCTTTACCAGGGTTTGACAGCCAAACCAGCTGCTGACAAAGGCTATGCTTGTAATAACTATGGATAAAATAAGATTCAATATCGAAATTACTTCTAGTCCATTCTCAGTCTGTTGAAGGGGCATTTTTGGACCCCTGAAACGTGTATCAGGACCTCTTGGCAGTGGTGAGGTGCTTTAATTTCCTTCTTTGTGAGAATTTCCCAGGTCAATGGAAAGAAGGATTCCCCTATGTCACCTTGAGGATGATTTACTAAAGGATTTTAGAGTGCTCCCACAAAAAAAAGTGTAAAGATTCTGCTCCAGAGCAGAGTGGAGGTCTGCTAGTCTTTGCATGGATGTTGGAAGGTTTGATAACATGAAGTGGGCCGGAGGTAGAGAACAAAATTCTAACTTGTAGCCCCTGGATATCACATTCTGATCCCATACTTCTGAAATGTCCTGGAAGGTGGCCACAAAAGCTGACAGACATCAACCACTTTGGCAAGTGGGGGCATCGCCTCATTGTGAGAAAGTCTTGGCAGTCCAGGGCTTATGATGGAGAGTTTCAAACTTTGGATTGGATATGGAGGTTTGGGAGAAATGAAAGGAACTCCCCTAGGCTCTGAGGTAGAGAGTTTTCCAGATAGTGGCAAACCCCTTTTTTTTGTTGGAGTAAAAGAATGACATCCTCTTCCGCAGACCAGCTTTTGAGCCAAAGGCTCCTCTGCATATATACTGAAAGGAGACTTTTTTTGTATATTATGTGTATATCTGCCAACCCATCAACACAGTAGAACAGGGCCACAGGCATGGGCTTCAGCTGTGGATTATAGATGATTTAATTAGGATAGATCCAGGATCCCAAGACATATCATTGAACCAAACGGCCAATGTCTGACAGTGGAACATGAAAGGAGAAGTATCTTCAGCTACAGTGAAATTAGAGCTTGACTCTGGAAAAGAGGACATGGCTGAAATGTTCCCCATAAACTCAGACATATTAGCCAATAATTCCTCCCTAGATAAAAAGGAGGGTTGTTGTCCCTGAAGGGATTGTAGGTGGACTGTGACTCAATTAGGGGAAGTGGCTGTAGCTATTAGTGTCAGGTCCTTTAGAAAGAATACTGCAAACCACCCTGGAACTGTTAGTGGTTTGTAAGCTGGCAAGGCCAGTGGGACCACTGCCCTAGTGCTTATGATCCACCATACTGATGTATTGATGTATGTATGTGAGAGATTGCCACAAAGGAATCACAAGCACCTGTGTAGCAGGAAGAGTTAGTGCCTTCTGTGACCAACAAGTAGATGAAGAAACTAGGTAGGATACAGGGAACATGCCTCATTTCAACAGTCTTTGTCTTCCCAGTGGGCATACTCCATAAGGAATCTTCAGGGACAGGGATCGACCAGATAAGTGCACCACTGTCCTGGATCTGTCTAGGAAAGTGCCTAATTTAGTGTGCAGTGCTCAAAGAACACATTACAAACCGGCCTGATCATTCATCACTATGGTCTCCAAAGCTATATCGTGTATCAGCCGACCTGGAAGGTGCAAAATTAGCCCCAGTGACTCTGCAGCAGCTGAAGAATTTTGGTAGGAGAAATAATGTCTTGATAAGAGCAGAAAAAGAGTAGAGAAAAGACATCAGTTCCTCTAAGGACCAGCAAAATCTGAATAGGAGAGGGAATGGGAGGGGTTATACTGAGCTGTCCTTACAGTTTTGTTTGCCATTGTCTAACAACCCAATAAATAACCCTATATAGCTAAATACATCCTGTGTCCCCAAATGTACTGTTCAGAAATAGGATTTTTGTACTTACCATAAAATCCCTTTCTTTTAGTTAATTGAATGCACAGGTCCCACCCCTCTGTGTCTATGATCATGCTCTTTGTTCTGCTTTACACAAACCCGAGGCATGTTGGGAGTAGGAGTTATATTGGGCTGACACTATTTTTGTTTTCCAGTGTCCTACACCTCCCATATGAGCACTATAACCCAACAATCTATGAACACCTGTGTCTGTCAATGAACTACAAGAAATGGATTTTAGAGTACAAAAATCCTAATATTTTGGTAAATAACACTATATTTGGCATAAGTACTGTGTGACCATCAGTTACTTTAAAATCAGAGTCAGCTATTACAAGATCCTGGGCTACTTACCTGGCCTGACGCCCCCTGATGTGTGCTTGAACAACAGTGATCTTACGCCGATAAACCTGAAAATTTTTGCGGTTAAGAAATCCTCTGAGATTTTTCTGTAGAGTGAGAGCTGCCAAGCTCTGGACTTCTTCCCATTTCTTCCTTAGCACTTCCCTGCTTTGATCCTTTAGGAACACCTGCATAATATACACTCTTTTAGTTCTGCCACTGTTTAGCCTCACTGCACTTTGGATAAGTAGGGGTTCTGCAATAACTTTTGGCAATGAAGGACATAGTATCTGTATAATCTATCTTACTGTACAGGGCACTCGAGAACAAGAGAACTAATCAGGACCATTAATATGAACACACAAGAGAACAATATGATTCTCTATGGCATTGGTTTAACAACAGCTATAGCTGCCTACATGCCTGCTATGGGGCCCTGGTGGGGGTGAGGGGTTAGTTACTGGGGTTGCAAGTTAAGACTGACGACTCACCATGCCAACAGACACTGTCAGATTATCTATTCTTTTACGGACCATGAATAAAGGGGGCATCCTACCACTAACTACCAATTTAATGGGTTACTCTTCCTCTCACTATTTACCAATGTAAACATGGATAAATGTAAGGCGATATATGTCCTACCTACCACTGATAACTGATAAATCAGGGCATTTATCCACTAACCACGAATGTTAGGGGACACTTCTCCACCAATGTACATGAAGAACTTACACTGGCCACCGATGTACAAGAATGCTTTCACTAGGGAAGGGTATGGCTGCCCACTTACAATCTATGTAAAACAAAGAGGTTAAAAGAGGCCACCATGGGACCGGAGGTATATATAATATATATATTTAGTAATCAATAATGATTACTGGCCACCTGGGGTAAAAAATGTATCAAAATGTCAGGTGCCACAAAATTTCATTAGACAGGAGTTACCTAGTAGTAGGGGTGGTGTTAGTTTATCCAGATTTTACTATGAGGCCCTGTGATTTGTAATGACCCTGTCATCATGAATTGAATTACATCAAATTTTGCAGTTAGGCCGACCATACACAGAGCAAATTTCTTTTCTGCAACCATGGGTTGATACAGTGTTGATGCGGAAATCCCTCCTGCCGGGCCATTGTCTTCTCCCTGCGGGGTGGGGCTTGGAAAGCCGTCCTTACCAGAGAAGACAATGATTATCGCTAGTGGCTTTAGCAGCCACCACCGATAATTGCAAGAGAATCCGGCAGGCTGGTTGTACCCTAGTTCAGTGTTTCTCAACTCCAGTCCTCAAGGCGCACCAACAGGTCATGTTTTCTGGATTACCACTATTTTGCACAGGTGATTTGATCAGTTTCACTGCCTTAGTAATTACCACAGCCGTTTCATCTGAGGGAAATCTTGAAAACATGACCTGTTGGTGTGCCTTGAGGACTGGAGTTGAGAAACACTGCCCTAGTTGATTGAAGAATCAACTTGGTATATTCAGCCTGCCCATTTGTATCGATTTGAACCGTGTATAGCCGGCCTTAGTAGCAGTGACACCAATAAGTGATTAGCAGTAACATGGGTTATGTTTTGATGTATACATTAGGTTTTCAAAGTTACACTTAATGTTAATAACTAAGACAACATAATTCTCCAGGCCCCCATGTTTCTGCTAGGGATAGACAAGCTGCCAGTGCAGTTTCCCAGAAGACTCTGCTGTTTTCCTGTGTGCAATGTCTGCTAACTTTCTATTCAAAAGAATTACAGGCCCTTCTGAAACCAAAATGGCATCACTTTCCATTACCTTAGAGATGCCAATCTGATATAATGATGACGAGTCACCAAATGTTTTGTTGAGAACAGCAGCGCAGCATTCTCTGTCATCAGGAAAAGTGATGCCTTTCTCCACTAGATGACCATATCTGAAAGATAAAATTCTGATCTCAGACAACATGATGTCATTAGCAGGAGTCCAAAGGTCAGAATACCTGGCAAATAAAATAATAAGACAGTGAGCGGTTCTTACCTGTTCACAAATTCTTTAAATAGGATACGGATCGGATAGCCATCTTTCATTAACTGCACGGCTTCTAGCATGCCTGAGTTCCTCAGCTGGGAGCTTACAAACTCCACATCAAATATACCTGGAAGCTGAAACAACATGACATGAATGTGATAAATAATTGATCACCAGCACACACCACACAATGCACTGATATTAAATATGAAAATATAATATAATTTATTAAAATAAAATAATGCTCTCAGTTCCAGGGTGTAGTGCTAAAAGCATGACTATAATTAACATCCTTTTCTAATCTACAGATTAGAGCACTACAAACCTAGCTGCCCCTCTGCAACTGTAATGCCACGTACACACGATCGGACATTCCGACAACAAAACCCTGGATTTATTTCCGACGTATATTGTCTCAAACTTGTCTTGCATACACACGGTCGCACAAATGTTGTCGGAAATTCCGATCGCCAAGAATGCGCTGACGTACAGCACGTACGACGGCACTAGGAAAGGGAAGTTCAATAGCCAGTGCGCCACCCTTTGGGCTCCTTCTGCTAATCTCATGTTAGTAGAAGTTTGGTGAGAGACGATTCGCACTTTTCAGTTTGTGCTTGTGGATTCGTATCTGGTTTTCAGTGCGTGCAGTCAGTTCGCATCTGGTTTTCAGTGCGTGCTATTTCTAGTACGTTTTTTATTTGCAGTGAATTCTTGTCCGCTCATTTCTGATTTTCAGGTCGCTCTTCTCAGGCCTTTCTGATTTTCAGTGCGTTCTGTTAGTTCGTTCTGTCCAGCCGACCATTTTGAAGCCATGCTGCGGTTACGTTCTCATTATAGAGTTCGTGCTATGCGGGGGCTTGGTGTTGGGGTTCTTACTTTGACCCAAGCCCAGTCCATGAACAGTCCATGACAGGGCGGGGAGAAGTTCATGGACGAAGAATTGGTGGCTCCAGCGTGACCAATTCTTGCACATGCCTTTGTTGCGGAAGCTCCAGGAGAACAATCCTGATGATTTCAGGAATTATCTCACGATGACGGACCCCGCTTTTCACCGTTTGTTGGCTTTGCTGCCCCCTTATATTACCAAGCAGGACACCTGCATGCAGCAAGCCATCACTCCCGAGCAAAGGCTCGTCGCCACGTTGTGGTACTTGGCGACAGGGAAAAGTCTGCAGGACATCAAGTTCTTGACAGGCATCTCCCCCCAGTCTCTGGGAACCATTATTCCAGAGACCTGTTCTGCCATCATTCAGGTCCTGCAGAAGGACTATATTAGGTAAGTTTTCTCCTTTAACATCACATTCTATGTATTTAATGTTTGCTAATGTATTGTATTTCTTTCATCATTCCCTAATTACCATGATTGTAATATGCTGTGAATGTCCTCTTTGTACTCATGCATGCTGGAAGTTTTTAATGCTCTTTTTTGTCCTTCATGCATATTTGCCTTCACTAACCTCCCCAGCATGCTATCCTGGGCTCATACACACCTACCCTAGTCACTTAACAATGTATTTTTCCAGCTCCATAGTAGTGCTTTACCCTAAACAGCCCCTAAAATGTCTACAAATGTTATTTTTGTCCTTAAATTCAGGCAGAGTGCAAGAGGCTTTTTTTTGGGGTCCCAAACTCATTTGGAACCCTCCCTCCTCCCAACCGCTAAGTCAACCGATACCAATCCTCTGCTGACTTTGCCAAACCCATACACACTATACCTACCTCTTTTGTGTTCATATTTATGGATGAATTCACCAAAGCATGTAGTGAAAGGGCCTGCCTGAATACTTTCAAATGGTACTGTTTAAAGTTCTGTTCTCCTATTATCTTGTTAGGTAATTGCAGAATGTAAAAATTTGCTTCAATTTGAACAGTGTGTATTCATATTTTTGTATTATGACACTTCTTACCTGTCCAGTGGGTGCCAATAGTGTAAGTAAGGAGGGGCTGGCCAAAGTAAAACACATTACTGTATTTATTGGCGTATAACACTTACTTTTTCACCATGAAAATCGGGTGCAAATAGCATGTGTGTGTTATACGCCAATACTTCAATTTTAGCTGCCTCGGAGGGGACAGGGAGGGGGCGGGATAAGCGCCATCAGATTACATACAGTGAGAATCTCCTGTTTACTTGGCGGCCTCTGTAATAGGAAGCCCCCTCTCCTGGGCCACCATTGGACCACTGTTCTGTCTATCATAGGAGATTCTCACTGTATGTAATCTGTCGGCGCTCGTCCCGCCCCGCTCCCTGTCCCCTCTAAACTGCAGAAGGGCATCGATCAGGCTGCAGTGATGGCAATGGTGAGGCTGCTGCATTGATGCCAATGGTGATGCTGCTGCATTAAAGGCAATGGTGATGCTGCTGCACTGAAGGCAATGGTGATGCTGCTGCATTGAAGACAATGGTGAGGCTGCTGCATTGAAGGCAATGGTGAGGCTGCTGCATTGAAGGCAATGGTGAGGCTGCTGCATTGATGGAAATGGTGAGGCTGCTGCATTGATGGCAATGGTGAGGCTGCTGCATTGATGGCAATGGTGAGGCTGCTGCATTGATGGCAATGGTGAGGCTGCTGCATTGATGGCAATGGTGAGGCTGCTGCATTGATGGCAATGGTGAGGCTGCTGCATTAAAGGCAATGGTGAAGTTGCTGCATTGATGGCAATGGCGAGGCTGCTGCATTGATGTGGACTGATGAGGCTGCATTGATGTGGACTGATGAGGCTGCATTGACGGCACTTGTGAGGCTGCATTGATGGCACTTGTGAGGCTGCAGATGGGCATTAATCAGGCTGCATTGATGGCAATAGTGAGGCTGCAGATGGGCACTGACCCAAAGTTCCTTATTTAAAATTAAAGTTTTTTTCCTGAAACTTCCTTCTTAAAATGAATGTGCGTGTTATAGGCCTGTGCGTGTTATACGCCGATACGGGTATTTATGCATTTAGCTCTCAATGAAGTGGAGAGGGTTACTTGTCCAAAACATCCCCCCCCACCCTAAAATTTTTACAATGGGCCATCAGAGGGGGTGAGGAATCTGATAAGTGGACCTTATATTTTTGTATTTAAATACTCCTTAAAATAAATGTTTTATACTTATGTTGGCCAAGAATGTTTGTGTCTAATCTGCTTGCAATGTTATGTGCAAAAGTACTAATTTTTTTCTTGTTTCACTCCACAGTTTCCTTCAATGCCACAGGAATGGCAGACTGTGGCTTCCCAATTTGCCCAGCGGTAGGACTTTCCAAACTGCGGAGGGGCAATTGATGGGAAACACGTCCACATCGTCCCACCCCCCCAACTCGGGGTCATACTATTATAATTATAAGGGGTTTCATAGTATTGTGATGTTGGCGGTGGTGTCGGCGACATACGAGTTTTTCTATGTGGACGTGGGGAAGAATGGCCGGATATCGGATGGTGGAGTCATCGCCCAGACCAAGTTCTACCGACGGCTCCAGAGTGGTGGCTTGGGATTGCCACCTCCGGAAGACAACATGGCTGGTCTACTGTTTGTCTTTGTCGCTGATGAAGCATTTGGGCTGGGTGATCACCTGATGCTGCCATTCCCGATGAGGACCCAGACCAGAGGGTTTTTAACTACCGGCCGGCCAGAGCCAGAAGAGTGGTGGAGAATGCTTTCAGCATAATGGCCAGCCGGTACCGCCTATTCCTGATGCCAATCAACATGGCGGAATATAAACTAAACCATAAAATACTTGCATGCTGCATTCTACACAACTTTCTCAGGAGAAATGCTATGAACTATGTGGCCTCAGTGGGGCCTGAGGCCGGATTTCCAGAACAAACAACAACCCTGACGGCGCTTGAAGCTGGCCGTCCTGGCTTGCCCCCCCAAAGCACCCGAGAGGTCCGTCAAAAATATATGGAATACTTTGCAGGTAGGGGGGCCATTGATATGCCAGCAAATGTTTCATAAACAGTTTTAAAATAAATTTGTATTTTAAACTGAAATAATATTTCATTTGATTTACTGCTTGTATTTCTTTTAGCTCTCTCCTAGGTTCTCCAATGGGCTTTTCTTTTTGGACAGTTTCTTCAATAGTGCAAACATAATTTATTTGATACATGAGGTGACAATCTCTTCTTCAGCTATTATGTTGTGGGTCTGCTATACACACAAATTGTTGTTGTTGTTAATGTATGTAATACATTAATGATTAAAAAAAAACCATCCTTTTCAGCACCATGAATTAATTGTTTTGAGTCCCGAAACTGGCCTGATTGGGGCAAATTTTAGAGCACTGTGGGGGTTATTTACTAAAGGAAAATCCACTTGTAGTGCCAGGTGGATTTGCCTTTAGTAAATAACCCCCATTATCACTGTAAACACCAAAATCTGGTATTGAGTATTGAAAGACAAAGCCACACTTTCTTGAGTAGAAAACATTTTACTCAAAGCACATTCACGTGTGCGTTAGAAAAGGGTTTTTGAACAAACCAACATATTTGTTGTATAACATTTTTAGGTTTGACAGTAGAAATAGCCTTTTTGGGTTAAACAGGCATGTTTAAAACCATAAAACATACACAACTCAGGAACTTACAAAGTTCAACTTTGACAAAGTGAAGGCAATATCAGACATTAGTATGTCAAAACTGTGTTGATATTGCCTTCATCAGATAGGGTGATGTCACCCCTGTGAAAGCCAAATTTTGAAGATGCACACAAATTGGGAGTCAAAATGTGGATTTCCCTCCTGATCCCATGCTTAATGTCAACATGCGCTAGCTCCCATCATGGGGGATCAATGGACGTGTTTCGGAGGTGCAACCCCTTCCTCTCATCTACTTTAGTTGTAAGGAAGGGGTTGCAGCCACAAAACACGTACATTGATATCCCGTGATGGCAGATAGCACATGTTGACACACTGTGTGCATCTTCAAAATTTGGCTTTCAAAATACTTTAAAATAGTTTGAAAAATCAAAAAATTTAAGACAAACTTGAATAATTGTGGGGTGTTTTAGATTCTGCCTAAAACATCAATGTTGTTTTTGAGTCTTTTTTTCACATCATTGATGTCTTCCTTGATCTTCTGTAAATCATGATTGCACACCATTATCTTCCCGATAAGGATCTGTGCACTTGCGAAATGAGATTCTTCTTCCACAACATCCACATCACCTAAAATAAAAAGTCACACCATGTATTAGAAATATGCAGGCATACATCTATTACCTGAAGCTGTGGTCTCAGACACCTGTTGGGGTCACTATTTTTCCCACTTCATAAACCTCTCCTTCCTCCACATCCTGAGGTTGTGGTGTGGTGACTTCCCCTTCTTTATGAGGTTGGGGGTCCCTGGTGTCCTCTGATGTCCCGATTCTTTTCTCCCCTATGTGAATTAAAAAAAGGTACTTAGCACACAGATATTTGAGGCCAGAAATATGAATATGAAACATTGCTTGGAAGTGTCGTACAAATGTCTGTTTTGGCAGAGTTCCAAGCTGAAGACATTATTTTTTTCCCTTTCTAAAGCTGGAATACTTACCTGTTTTGTGCAAGTTTCGCACATGGAGACACCCCTAGTATCCACTGGATCACCTGTGTGGGACACCCTAAAAAGTTTGTTCTGGTGTCCCACACTAGTGCTCCTGCGTCCAGATGTATAAACAGCTGCTGAGTGTCCTCTCCTTACACTGATTCAAGTTTGCATTTCATTCTAGTTACAAACCCATCTAGACAACAATGTACTAAACTTATTTTAATACAAATAGGCATGAACAAATGTAGTTAACCTGCATCTGCCAAAAACATTGTATTGGTGAGCGAACGAACGATGTTTACTACGAACGATTACTGTGCCCATGAACCTGAAACTTGCCATTTTAAACTGTACAACAGTAAGGAAAAGCACATGGACCAGCACGAACGTAATAATAATAATAGGAGCACACGACAAAATACTTACTTTTTTGCAGCACTCTCTTGATTCTTCTGTACTGATCCTGCTCCCTCAATTTGAGGTCTGACCATCGTTTCCTCAGTTGATCCTTGGATCGCCGTACCCCAAAATTCTTCTGCAGACTTTTCACAACTTTAGCCATGATCTTGGCCTTTCTCACATTTGGGTTTGGGTAAGGTCCATGCTTCCCATCATAGTCGGCCCTCTTCAAGATGTTCACAATCTCCTCCGGGATCTGGACATTTGTGGCTCTGGGCTTTCGTTGTCCTCCTTGTTGCTGCTCTCCTCTGCATGCACTTGCTCTTTCTTCGTTATGTGCTCTCCCACTGCGCCGAAAGAGAAGGGGCGGGGAATATACTAGAAAGAAGGTCAGGGGCGGGCGGAATTTCACGCATGCACAGTGTATATAAAGCGTAACACGCGTGCGTCATACGTACGATCTGTGAGCGGAGGAGGGAGTAGCGTAAGTGCCGATCGTGATAACGAAGATACAATTTGGGGCATCAGTGGCCTCTACTGCTTATAGCTTGAGGCCTATATTGGGACAAAATTATGAGAGTTTAGCCTGACATTAGGATTTGTCTTGTGTTGTGTCTTGCAGAGAAAATGGATCGATTCAATGATCACAGCTTCCTGCCCCGATTCATTAATATGTACAGAGAGCTGCCTTGTCTGTGGCAGGTAAAACACCCCTTTTATACTAATAAAATAAAGAGGCAGGCAGCTCTGGATCAATTGCTGGAATTGGTGAACCCACAGATCCCCACGGCAAACATCAACTATTTGAAGGCCAGAATTGGTGGCCTGAGGATTACATATAATAGGGAGCGTAAGAAGGTCCAGGATTCCATGAGATCAGGAGCAGCAGCAGATGACATTTATGTCCCCAGGCTGTGGTACTACGACAGACTGTGATTTCTGTTAGACCAGACTGAAATCAGGCCATCACTCTCAACGCTTCCTTCCACGCTTCCTCCACCCCAGCTGAGGCTTTTGACATCCAACCTGGGCCCTCCACCCAGGAAGAAGATGTGAAGGAGCCCAGCTTGAGTCAGGTATAGCATTGTTTAACATATTTTTCAAAATTGTGTTTGATGAACAATAAACTAAAACTATGTCCCATTTTTATACACAGGAAAGCATCAGCCAGGAGGAGGCTGAGGAAAGTGTCAGCCAGGAGGTGGCGGGAAAGTGGCAGCCAGGAGGTGGCAGGGGAAAGTGGCAGCCAGGAGGTGGCTGGGGGAAGTGGCAGCCAGGAGGTGGCGGGGAAAGTGGCAGCCAGGAGGTGGCAGGGAAAGTGGCAGCCAGGAGGTGGCGGGGGAAAGTGGCAGCCAGGAGTTGGCGGGGGAAAGTGGCAGCCAGGAGGTGGCGGGGGTAAGTGGCATCCAGGAGGTGGAAGGGGTAAGTGGCAGCCAGGAGGTGGCCGGGCCCAGTAGCCTGACCGAATCCCAGGTTCCTCCCCTCCGCCCTCCAACAAAAAGGACCAGGAAGGGGATGAACTTACAGGAGTCAGCGCTTTCTTTGATTCGGGAGGCTACTGCAGCCCTCAGAACCACCCCTAATATTCACGAGGCCTATGCCTGCATGGTAGCCAGCAAAATGCAGGAAATGGAGGTGGGCCAATGCCTCTATTGTGAGGACGTGATCTATCTGGCCCTAAATAAGGGGTTGAGGGGCGAACTCACAAGCAAAACCCACCTGTGTGAGTTGGATCATCCTCCTCCTCCTCCACCTCCTGCCACAACTCCAACACGAGAGCCACAGCCCAAGAGCAAGCATGGAAGGAAGACAAGAGTGTGATGGCCTGGGTTCAGTCTGGTCTGACAAAAGACGCAGGCTGTGGTATGACCACAGCCTGGGGACATGGCATCTGCTGCTGCTCCTGATCTCTGGGAGTCCTGGACCGGATTGTGCTCCCTATTAAATGGACTCCTCAGACTACCAATTTTGCCTGTTAAATAATTGATGTGTGCCCTGGGGTACAAAGGCTTCGCCAATTTCACCAGTTTATCCAGCGTTGCCTTCTTCTTTATTTTGTTATGACCCCTAATAACTGTCTATTTTTTATCACAAATACTTGGCTATGTGTTTTAGTTCAAAAAAGACAGTTTCTTTGTGAGTAGGCAGGTACATTTCAAAAATACAATGTCAAACTAACACCAACCAACCTATTTGAGGTTAAAAAATACAAGATAATAATGGTGTTGTGGTAACTTGACACACAAAATGAAAAAAATATTATGGAGATCACTAGAAAAAAAAAAACAAAAAAACAAAAAAACAAAAATCAGGAGATCTTGATATGAAAAAAAAAGTAGATCACTATAAAAAAATATAAACATTATTCTGTAGATCTGGCAAAAAAAATTATAAAGATTATTCAGGAGATCACAAGAAATAATAAAGAAATCAGTTTGTCAGAACTCTGTGTGGATATCAGCAGCAAAGCAACTTCATTATTCTAGCATTATAAAGAAGAAGAAAATGCGCTGCATTAAAAGATTAAAAAATTTGCAGCATGACAAATGTGCTATCTCCATTACGAATGCTAGTTTTACCAAACCGAGCGCTTCCGTTTCGTACTTGATTCAGAGTATGCGTGGAATTTTGTGCGTTGGAATTGTGTACACATGCTCGGAATTTACGACAACGGATTTTGTTGTCGGAAAATTTGAGATCCAGCTCTCAAATTTTTGTTGTCGGAAATTCTGACAGAAAATGTCCGATGGAGCCTACACACGGTCGGAATTTCCGACAACAAGCTCACATCGAACATTTGTTGTCGGAAATTCCGACCGTCTGTACGCGGCATTAGAAGCAAAAGGTTGCACTTTAGATTTAGTGTTTGCTTTCCAGTGGCGCTGCCTTCTTCATTGTAACACATGTATAAAAATGTAATTGAATAATGAATATAAAGAAGTAATTGGTCATCTAAAAGTACAATATTTAGCATTTCTTGGTGGGAGCTCATTACAGTGTTTCCAAAACCATTTTTTCTGAGTTTCGGATGGAGTGGGAAGAAGTTAGAATTTCTAGCAGGTTTTTATTGCAGTCTATGTTCACCCTCTGTGTCTTGATGATCATTTTCACTGGGACTAAAGAAAACGTCAAACGTAAGTTGTTCCCGGAATAGGAATAAAGGGGAGATCTACCAAATAGGAAACCCTGAAGAAAGGAGATCTTCTAATCACTTTCTGTAATGTTTTTAACCACTAGACGACCAGCCTACTGTGGCAGGTTGGCTTGCCTGGGCAAACCGCCGTAGGTATACGTCGGCCGCTTTAAGACCACTAGGGGACGACAGAGCCGATGCGCATGCCCGGAGGCCGCAATGTTCGCCGGGCACCCGCGAACGCTCCTGAGAGACACAGAATGGAGGTCTGTCAATGTAAACAGACAGATCTCCATTCTGTCAGGGGTGAGGAGACACATCTGTTGTTCATACTAATTATGAACAGCGTTATGTCTCCTCCTTCAGGCAGTCCCATCCCCCCAATTAGAATCACTCCCTAGGACACACATTTAACCCCTTGATCGCCCCCTAGTGTTAACCCCTTCCCTGTCAGTGACATTTATACAGTAATCAGTGGCTATTTTTAGCTTTGATCGCTGTATAAATGTTAATGGTCCCAAAAAAGTGTCAAAAGTGTCCGATCTGTCCGCCGCAATTTCGCAGTCCCAATAAAAATCACAGATCGCCTCCATTACTAGTAAAAAAAAATATAATAAAAATGCCATAAATTTATCCCCTACTTTTGCGCAAACCAATCAATTTACGCTTATTGCGATTTAAAAAAAAAAACCTGTAGAAGAATACATATCGGCCTAAACTAAGGAAAAAACTGTGTTTTTGTTCTTTAAAAATTGGATATTTATTATAGCAAAAAGTAAAAAAATATTGTGTTTTTTTTTCAAAATTGTCGCTCTTTTTTTGTTTATAGCGCAAAAAATAAAGAACGCAAAGGTGATCAAATACCACCAAAAGAATAAAAATGTCAAATATATCCCCTATTTTGTAGACACTATAACTTTTGCGCAAACCAATCAATATTCGCTTATTGCAATTTTTTTTACCAAAAATATGTAGAAGAATACATGTCGGCCTAAACTAAGGAAGAAATTTGTTTTTTTATATTTTTTGAGGGATATCTATTATAGCAAAAAGTAAAAAATATTGCTTTTTTTTTCCAAAATTGTCGCTCTTTTTATGTTTATAGCGCAAAAAATAAAAAACGCAGAGGTGATCACAAAGGTATCACAAAAAATGGTCTGGTCATTAACCACTTAACAACCAGCCCATAGCCGAATGACGGCTACAGGGCGGTTGCTTAACCCTGGGAGGGCGTACAGTGATGTCCTCCCAGAATCCCGCTCTCGCTCGCCCCCTGGAGCATGCACCCGAGAACATCCGTGACCGTCGGGTCCTGCATCATGGTAAACGCCCGCTGATTGCGGCCGTTTACCATGTGATCGCTCCGTCAAATGACCGGCCTCATGTAATGACACTGGTTCCTCCCTCCCCTCTCTGTACCGATCGGTACAGAGAGGGAGAGATCGGATGGCAGCAGCGCTGTGGGCTGGATGTGTAGTGCCCATAGCGCTGCTCTGTGACAAATGCAGTCACATCCAGAGCCAGCTATCCATCCATGCTCAGCCATCTCTCCATGCTGAGCAATGTCCTGCAGTACTCTGCAATACCCTGCAATACCCTGCAATACCCTGCAATGCCCTGCAATACTCTGCAATGCCCTGCAATACTCTGCAATGCCCTGCAATACTCTGCAATGCCCTGCAATACTCTGCAATGCCCTGCAATACTCTGCAATACCCCACAATACCCCACAATACCCAGCAATACTCTACAATACCCTGCAATACTCTACAATACCCTGCAATACCCTGCAATACTCTGCAATACCATGCCATACTCTGCAATACCATGCCATACTCTGCCATACTCTGCAATACCCTGCCATACCCTGCCATACTCTGCAATACCCTGCCATACTCTGCAATACGCTGCACTACCCAGCCATACTCTGCAATACCCTGCCATACCCTGCCATACCCAGCCATACTCTGCAATGCCCAGCCATACTCTGCAATACTCGGTGACACCCAGCAATACTCTGCAATACCCAGCCATACTCTGCCATACCATGCAATACCCTGCCATACTCAACAATACCCAGCCATGCTCAGCCATACTCAGCCATTCTCAGCCATACTCGGCTGTACTCGGCCTCTGTATGTGGCCAGGCTGTGGAAGTCTCACACATGTGGTATCGCCGTACTCAGAGAAGATGTGAGTATTGCAGTGAAAGCTGCATTTTTTTTATTTTGAAAACCTCTGGCTAATTTCTTTTTTATTATATTTATTTAGAATCTGAATTGTTTTAACATAAAATATATTCAATGCTAGGTCAGATTTCATATTGGCTTGGTTGCTCAAGACATTGTTAATGTACATTTGCAAATTAATCAACTGCTATTGTTTTACTTGACAGCACTGTAAGGAAATACATGTATTTCAATATTGTTGGCATAACATTCATAGCACTGTTTCTACAGAGTCTACTATACCTTTGATAACAATGAATCAACATGTAATGTAAATGCAAAGTATAGCTGATATAAAAGAAAAATTCGATAAATCAGACAATAATTACCTTTTTTGGATTGGGGGTGATGCAGCGAACAAACAATACATGACTCCTGTTAAAAAAGAAATGCATTTAGGCATTGTAAAACTTTTGATAATATTACAAAAAAGTCACGTGTACATATGGAATAAATGTTTGTAAAGCTGAACTCCAAGAATTCAGCTGCTTTGTAAAATGGGCAGGCATACTAATGCCCCGTACACACGGTCGGACTTTGTTCGGACATTCCGACAACAAAATCCTAGGATTTTTTCCGACGGATGTTGGCTCAAACTTGTTTTGCATACACACGGTCACACAAAGTTGTCAGAAAATCTGATCGTTCTGAAAGCGGTGGCGTAAAACACGTACGTCGGGACTATAAACGGGGCAGTGACCAATAGCTTTCATCTCTTTATTTATTGTGAGCATGCGTGGCACTTTGTCCGTCGGATTTGTGTACACATGATTGGAATTTCCGACAACGGATTTTGTTGTTGGAAAATTTTATATCCTGCTCTCAAACGTTGTGTGTCGGAAAATCCGATGGAAAATGTCCGATGGAGCCCACACACGGTCGGAATTTCCGACAACACGCTCCGATCTGACATTTTCCATCGGAAAATCCGACCGTGTGTACGGGGCATAAGAGTTCAGCTTTAAGCCTGGCTTGCTTTTTTATTGAGGATTAAAAGAATCATGAAAACGCAAAATGCTGTAATAATAGCAATCAGATTTCAGTAAACTTCAGCTATATAATCACAGAATTTTTTTTTTTATGCTCGAGATGGGTTACTGCTCTTTGCAGGTCTTCATTGCTTGTTGCACTGCTGTTAAACAACCCTATAAAAGTTATGTACTGTAAAGATTCAGAATAAAACAAGGTGTGTTTGCCAGTACAACCATATAACTTTAATAGCATCTCTTCTTACACACTAAAATGAAAGCTTTGTCAGTGTAGCCATATAACATTAATAATATCTTTACTTACTCAGTAAAAACGTCTCTAAACAAACATTCTTTTGACTGCATTATAATGTATATGCTTATTGGTTATTAAGACAACTGTGTTTCCCTTGCTCCTAAGCTGGCCGTACACATGGCAACTTGATAGGGCCATTAAACTTTCAATTGCATTTTGTGCCCAAATCCCCCAAAAATGTAACACATAAAATGGTGTCTTCGGTTGACTGTGATCGGATCAGATTGAGTTTGATGAAGTTGGCATATTTTTCACCTTTTTAATTTCACTTAACTGCAGTTGTTCTTTAAACCGTGTTAAAGCTATCAATTAAATGCCCAGTTTCGACTTCACAGTTGAACAAACTATTTTTTGTTAATTACTGGCCATCATAATTTCAATTCCCAGTGGTTTGAAAGTGATTTATTGAAAATTGCCATGTGTATGGCCAGGGTAAGGTCTTCATAACAAAAAATCCGTAGGCTACACACTGAAATACTGTATATGAAACAAAGAGCCATATTAGCATTAGACAATGTATGTGCCAGCCTTGTTTAAACTAAGGTCTACAGTACAACATTCTAGCAGAGTAAATTTATGTGCACTGCAGACTTCTGATTAATTCTGGATGATGATATACAGCACAGTGTAATAGGGGCCTCTGCTGTCACCTCACAATGGTGATTTTCTCATGGCTAGTGATGGCCTTTCTAAGAAAGAGGATGGCTAGTGATGGACTATTTGATGCCAGAGATAGTCAATGATTACCAATGAGGATATTCTATAATGGCCTGTCTGATACAGAGAATGGCCAGTGATGGCATCTCTGATATAAAAGGATGGCAAGTGATGGCCTATACTCTCAGCTTCAATGTGAACAACAGAGATAGTATTTGGACCACTAAAACAAAACACTCAGCCCCTCGGCAGTGATGTAAGCCATTTGGCTCAGCACATACTATTAGAATTTGCAGGGCACTTGTCAGGGTTAGAAATACTTTCAGAGCACCAAACACTACCTTAAATAGACCATAAGATGAACAAGCCCTTCAGAAAATGATAAGCCAAAGCCTTCATCCCCCTTCAGTCTTACCTTTTAAGTCGGCCAATGAGGTCCTGTAGACACAGCTGAAATCTCCCAATTAGTGTAGATCTTGGGCATTTACCTTTAGATTTTCCTGTCTGAGCCTGATCTATTTTAGGAGATCTCTTGAAAAGATCTGAGAGAAGCTGGAGAAATAGATATAAGAGATATGTAGTACACTAAATGACATTGGTGGTGCACAAATGACAGCATGCTTTCATGCAAAGAGATCTTTAGGGAAATCAGTAATGCTGCAGTTTACAAAAAGAACAGAGAGATAGAAAACAGGAATTGGAGAAATTTAACAATATTGTATAAACAGGAACTGGAAACATGAGACACAGCAGAACTGATGAAACAAAAGATCTTTATTACTCTCAACCGACTCTGAGCCAAGACATCTCTGGCAACAGTTGGAAGTCTGTCTTTGTTTTTGCTCAAGAAGTTATGGACCTATAACATAAAATTGCCATATTGGTGCGATTCTCGTTTCTCCTCCTAGTCACACACAGTAAAGAGCTCGGCACAGATCACCTGGTACGTGACAGGTCCAGAGTAATGTTGCATTGTGAACACTGGTAGAGGTAATTTGGGTTTGATGTAGATGTTGCTGTCTCTATGATGATAATGACACTTCTGTAAGAATGTGTGGTCTGTAGCCTGTTTAAAAAGGAGAAATTAAAAAACAATTGCAGTGTATAAAATGCATGTATAGACTTATCAAGAGGAGAAAACAGCGCCAATCTAAGTGCAGTATTAAGGGCTACACCATATTTATTATAGGTAATGTACTCACAGAAGACAGAAGATAACAGGCATGTAATGAGTCCACCCGGGTGGAGAGCTACTTACTGTATGTATAGACTCACAGATTTTACAGAGTAAACGTATGGCATTTGAATTTTTTCTTATACATACTGTACAGAAGAGATCAGCTTGACATAAACATTTTTATCTATATGTGTTAGGGCCTATTTACATGTACCCATTGTGGTAATCTTTGGTTTTGCTCTAGACTATACCTTCTGTATGTTTCCTAAGTAAGAGGCAGCAGAGAGAGAAATGGAGAGGCTTCCTGAATGAGACGTACCCAGACAAGGATTAGGTATCATCCCTTATAGTGGAGAGTGAGAGAGAGAAAAAGCCAAAATCTATTTAAAATTGCAGGCAACTAAATAGAATAGTTCTGATTGGATGCTATTTGCTAATTCACTTTGCCACTCTATTTTCTTACAAAATATGTCTGTTAAGGTTCATGTCATTGTTATCACTACATATTATGCTTTTTTAATGAAGGAAGACAGGAAATTGCTTTCTTTGCATACTTGTTTTGATTCTTTTATTTGACTTTAACTAAGTAAGATTATTTCTGGCCATAATAAATAGCATTAAAACAAGCATGACTCAATGTAAACAATAGTAACAATGTTTCTGCAGTTGTTCAGCAGGCACATCAGCCTACAAAGGAGATTTATCATTTATCGCAGATCATTTTTAGATTTTGAGGTTACCTGCACACAAGTTTTAACATACAGGTACTTTTCCCTATTCTACAGCTGCAGTCCTGCCTGCTGGCTCTCAGTTAAAATGATTGTAAAAGTTTGTTTAAAAAATAAAAATAAATAACAAACATGTCATACTTACCTCCTCTGTGCAGTGTTGCACAGAGCAGCCTGGATCCTCCTCTTCTCTGGTCCCTCTTTGCTGCTCCTGGCCCCTCATTCCTATTGAGTGCCAGCCAGCAGCTCTCTATGGGGGCACCCGAGCCGAGTCAGAGCTCTGTGTATCCATTCAGAGAAGGAGCCCCAACCTGGCCCCTCCCCCTCCCCCCTGATTGGCTGACTGACTTTGATTGACAGACTTGGGAGCCAATAGCGCCACTGCTGTGTCTCAGCCAATCAGGAGGAGTGTCCCGGATGGCTTAGACATTCGTGGACTTCGCTGGAGAGAGATGGGGCTCAGGTAAGTAATTAGGGGGTACTAGGAAGGCTGCTACACACAGAAGATTTTTTTTATCTTAATGCATAAAATGCATTAAGATAAAAAACTTTGTGCCTTTACAACTCCTTTAACCACTTCAGCCCCGGAAGATTTTACCCCCTTCCTGACCAGAGCATTTTTTGCGATTTGGCAACAGCTGACAATTGCGCGGTCGTGCAACGTTGTACCCAAACAAAATTGATGTCCTTTTTTTCCCCACAAATAGAGCTTTCTTTTGGTGGTATTTGATCACCTCTGTGGTTTTTATCTTTTGTGCAATAAACAAAAAAAAGCGTCTATTTTGAAAAAGAAGCAATATTTTTTACTTTTTGCTATAATAAATATCCCCCAAAAATATATAAAAAAAATATTTTTTTCCTCAGTTTAGGCCGATATGTATATGTATGATAAGCGTATATTGATTGGTTTACGCAAAAGTTATATAGTGTCTACAAAATAGGAGATAATTTTATGGTATTTTTATTACTAGTTTTTTTTTATTAGTAATAGCGGCGATCTTCGTTTTTTTATTGTGACTGCCACATTATGTATTATGCGGACACTTTTGACACTATTTTGGGACCATTGTCATTAATACAGCGATCAGTGCTATAAAAATGTACTGATTACTGTGTAAATTACACTGGCAGGGAAGGGGTTAAACACTAGGGGACGATCAAGGGGTTAAGTGTGTCCTAGGGAGTGATGTGCTTCCACTGACATGACAGCGATCACTGTTCCCGATGACAGGGAGCAGTAGATTTCTGTCATGTCACAAGGCAGAACGGGGAAATGCCTTATTTATATAGGCATCTCCCCTTCTACCTCTCCACACTGCAATCGCGGGCCACTGGCGTACATTGAGTTCCCGGGACCCGCAGGCACGCTCCCGAGTTGGCCAGAGACTATGGACATAATACAGGATATGGCCAGAGACTGACAATGCTATAAGAGTGGCTTGGAGACGGGGGACATACTGTACGTCTGGAGAGAGTCATACACCGGAGACATTACATTAGACTGCTAGAAATCATTACTCTAACAGGGCAGTAGGGAAACACAGATTAGTATCTGAAGGGGACCCAGGGGCCACACAAAAAGTGCCAAAGGACCACAGGTTGGTCACCAGGGATATAAAGAGAGACAGTACAGTAACAATACAATACAAGAGGGTTAGGAGGGCCCTGCTCGTGAGCACTTACAGTCTAACAGGGTGGGGTAAGTTGTACAAAAGGTAATAACTAGGAGGAATGAGCAGTAGGAAGACTTAAAAGTTCAGTTGTTAGGAGGATGTGGGATAGGCTTCCCTGAAGAGATGAGTTTTCAGGGATGGCTTAAAGGTGTACCGAGTAGGCGATAGGCAAATATATTAAGGTAGGGAATTTCAGAGGATGGGGGAGGTTCTGAAGAAGTCCTGGAGATAAGGGAGGAGGAGACAAGGGAGCAAGAGAGCAGGAGGTTGGAGAAGACAGTGTCTTTATGAGCTCTGCTCTT